>NC_133665.1:187259769-187474769 GCF_037893015.1 Macrotis lagotis
GTGCAGGCACAACAGCTAAGGTAACCTGGCCAAGCACACCATCATTTGTGAAGATGAGAAGGAAGCCTTTGACAGTCTGAGTTTACCCAACACTGGCTCATAATCCAGTAATGGAGCGTAATCCAACACAGTGTAATCCAAATTTCAGCCCTCGTTAAATTGCATAAAAACAAATCCTTTAGAGAGAACTCCCAGACCAGCACTAGAGGCGAGAGGGGACAGAACGCTACTTTTACATATCAAGCTCAATGGCCTGGTGTCCACGTGGTCCCACCCTCTCCCACCCTTAGTTTCTGTTTGTAAGCAGCACAACTGGTCCCTAGGGGACAAGGCTAGAATTTGCATTTGCCTGTATCATCATTTCTGTAAGAGATATGCAAAAAGAGCCTCCATGGTCGCCTGAAAAGACCAGGATGATACATGCTCTCAGGTAAACACAACTGGCTCAACCAACTTTAATAATTGTCATTGATCAGAGGGTTACCTAAGAGATGATGGTGACCCACCATGGATTCAAAGGGGTACAGTTTCCAATGAGTTTGCTCTTTTCCAAATCTAAGACTACAAAGAGTCATTTGTGCATATCTTATTTAAAGAGAGATGTCTATTATCTCAAAATATTTTAGAAAATCTCATTGGGTCAAGCTTCTTTGAACTCAAAATTTTGCTTTCCAAAGAAATTCACATTGAAGCAATAAGAGGTGGCTTGGTTTAAATACTCTCCTGTAACTCTCTACATCCCAAGTAAAAATGCAGGGAAGTATTCTCCCATTTCAAGGATTCAGTGGTGAACCACAAGAATTCAGATGCATGGATATTGCTGCAGCTCCATTATGGTACAATAATTACAAAATATAGACCATCTCTTTACAAATACAAATTATAGTATGTTACAAGTCATGTACAGGAAATCTCTATGATATATTTTTTTAAACAAACGACTCATTTAATGCTAAGTTTACCTGGTTGTGATTGCATTTGTAAGAATGCAGTTATTCCAGTGTAGATTTGCCCTTTAAGGTGACAGTCAGAAAATAGACCATCTCAATGATATTTTCCTATGTAAACTGGTGTTACATAACAGAACTGGGGGGGGGTGTTTTTTCCCTTTTTGTACCTCTTGATAGGTAGAGTCTGACATGAAACATTTCAGAAGAAGTTTAGATAGAAATTAGGATACAATTTTGGGGAAAATAAAGGAGGGAGAATTAAAATGGATATGGCCAGGGCACAGTTACTTGATATGCTAGAGTGATGATGAGAAAACGACATGGCCAGTTGTGACTGCCATCACCTGTCCTCCGTTCCCATTGTTTGTGTGAAAAGACACACAGTGGAACCTACAAATGCTTCCCACAGAAACCTTTCTCAAAGACATACTATAGCTTTGAAGGACAGGCTAGGTGTCACACTTAACTCCTCTCTTCCAAAGGGTGGTTTGAACCTGCTTCGGTTCGAAGGGGCTGTTCCGCACAAGGGACACCAACCTCTGTGATAGAGGCTTCCCCATGCTGTGCCAATCAGGGCAGACTCCCTAATAGGTTTATGGCTCCCTTGAAAGGTGCCTTCACTTGAACCAGTCAGATTAGCTACTGACCACCATGAAGCCCTTTTGCCTGGACTCTTTTCATCCCGCCCACTATTTACACTGCAGCAAGTTTCTCTCTAAACACTATAAGGTTGTGATGCATATCATCTCATCAGCCAAGTCCTCTTCATATCTACCAGGGTCTGCTTCCTCATCACTATAACCAGGACCAAAGTCAGGAAATTCATCATCTCGTCTGTTTAAAATGGGACACACGTCCCCATTGGTCCCATTGCTCATATTGCCATTCAGAAGATTACTTGCAGCACTCTCCATCTCATCAATGGTCATGTCACAAGCATCAGCGATTTCATGTTTAGTGGCAGACACAAATTTAGGGTCCCTGGCATAGCGACCTAAGCCTTCTGAGATCAGGACCTGCAAAGCAAAGAATAAATATGAGTTTTGTGTAGAGGGTATTGGCAAATTAGAAAGGGATTGTAAGGAAAAAAATCATGGATTAATTTATTACATTTAAAAAGTAACAACCACCCAAAAATACCCTTTTTCAACTTAGAAAAAACTCTATGAAAATATTGCAACATGACTTTAAAAAAAAAGCCCTCTTACAAACGAATCGATAAAGGACTTATTCTTCATCCAGGATAAAGTTGCAACCAACTTCAAATGACCTAATGAGACAATTCTTTACAGTTCTTTTTTTTTTTTTTTGGTTTTTTTTTGCCAGGCAAATGGGGTTAAGTGGCTTGTCCAAGGCCACACAGCTAGGTAATTATTAAGTGTCTGCGACTGGATTTGAACCCAGGTACTCCTGACTCCAAGGCTGGTGCTTTATCCACTGTGCCACCTAGCTGCCCAATTCTTTATAGTTCTTTACCATTACCTCTGCATCTCTGAGGGCCAAACAGAACTGATGCTTCATTTTAGAGAGAAATTCTCTCTGATGGGCACAGGAGACAGCTGGTAAGATAGCATGCTTGGCCTCCTGGCATCAACTACGGCTCCCCCTGCACTTTCCATTTCCAACCCACACTTTCCACAATCAGTACTCACAGCTTCTACCAAGCTGTCCGCACTTCTCTGCTTGTCACTGTGTTTGTGTCTGAAGTCATTGGGGATGGTCAGACTGGCTGGGGTGAAGGTCCGATAGGAGATATCAGGGTCATCTGTATACCAGGAGCTCCGGTGTAAAGAAGGCAGGCTTCCATTGATCTGATCCAGGGAGTCTGACCGGTCTACTTGGATCAGGGGAGTATAGTAAGGAGTCCGGTCCCTATATGGCGGGGTGGCTGGGGGAGTAGCCCAAGACCGGGTGGAGTGACTTGGTGAGTATTTCTGAGCTTTACTAGAATCCAGGCCTGCGACTGCCATGATCTGAAGAAAGAAGGAAAGATGGGGGGACATCCCAGGGCTCCTATCACAGTTAGTCCAATCACTGTAGCTAATCTAGATTTGTTTTTGCTTTCCTTTATTGAAATGCAGTTATTTCATCACTTATAGTGAGTCACAGTTTCACAGGGAAAACACAAATATTAAGACTTTAAAAAGAGATGGAGAAAATAGGGCTCAGTTAAATTAAGAAGCTAAGTGCTGGGACATCATGATGAATTTGGGAGGGAGCCTAGTGATTTTAGCTCATGGAGAAGATCCTAAGAAATCCCAAGAAATTCTAGGATTCTAGACCCATTATTTAGTTCTCCCCACTCACAGGGTCCCAACCTTGTGTGAAGTTAGGGACTTTGGTCAGGGACCCAGAAGAAAGGAGAAAAAAATGGGCCTGGGTTTCAAGAAGGCAGTGTGTCAAAGGGAGGAGATAGCACCTGTGAGGTCTCCTGGATATGGAAGGAGGGTTTTCCTCACCTGTTGCTGCATCAGGTGCAGGGGCAAAGCTGCACGATGATGAAAGGAAGGAGACAGAGTGATCTCCTCTTGACTGCTCTGCCTCCGCAGGCATTCAAAGTTGAAGGATGACCTCCGATTTGCTAGGAAATAAGAATCATATTTCATGCAGTCATTGAAAAGAGTTCTAAGAGTCCCTTGCCTGGCACTTCAGTCAGAGCTGACCCAAAGGAAATCACCTGATATAATGACAATAGATTCAAGAGGAATAAAATGTTTTAATAAAAATATAATAAAAATCAACATTCATTATTAAATCAACATTAAAATATTTTGAGTAAACAAAGCTGAAGATATTAAACATAAAAAATAATAAAACATCTCTCATTCAGAGGAAAGGCAGAGGAGACCAGTATTCTATGTCAAGTTGTTGAGATAGGCAAGAATCCTCAGCTTACTACTTCTACAAATTATACATAAAGAGAAGACAATCCTCAAAGTGCAACGATTAAATGGACTATCACTGGAAGCAATGACAATTCAGATTTGGCCTCTAAGCATGAAACTTTTTTTTTTCCCCAGAGAGGAACCAACTCCTGCACCTGGTGCAGCTCATGGGTTAAAATAAAGGTTGACCAGGTTGCCCTTCTCCTCAGTTCCCTTTTGTTCTTTTACAAGAGGAACTGCACCACTGATGAAAGTGAGTATTGTAAAAATCTAGCTAAAGTAAATCTTCCGTTCTTCTCCCAGTCTAGCAGCCTTGTCAAAAATGGAAAACATTTTATTCTAACATGACCTATTGTTGATCAAGCCAAGTTAGCTCTCTAAATTACTGTTTCCTTGTCCAAATGTTTATTAACTACCCCATTTATTGATGCATTCTGGAATTTTGCTAGGGCCTTGCATTCATGTTCACTGATGGATAGCTGACAAATGGCATTCTCTTCCCTTTTCTGAAATTCAGAACAACATTTGCTGTTTTGTGATCCTAATCCCTTTCTGGGTCATGCAACAGTGGTTTTCCATGATCCCTTTGTGTAAGGTTTTGAGTTTTACATTTCACCATTGATCACTGCACACCGTGGCAGTTTGAATGTAGCATGTTCTTCTGGCTCTGCTCATCTCACTCTTTCCAGGTGATTCCGAAGGCCCGTCTTTCGTGATTTCTTCTCGGGCATTCCCCAATGGGTGGGCACCCCCTCAATTCCCAATTCTTTGACACTATGAAAAGAGAGCAGTTCCTGATTCTTAATCAAGTTTAAGAATGTGTTCATAGCAGGATGCTCTCAATAACTTACGTGAGTAGCCGCAGTGGGACGCTATATTACAAAATGACAGCAATGTTGTGAGATGATCAGCTGGGAATGTCTACTTTTGTTCAGCAATACTGTGATTCGAGAGAACTCTGATGGACTTTAAAGAACAGTATCCATCCCAAAGACAGAGCTGATGGGGTCTGAATACAGATTGAAGCTGACTTTTTTTCACTTTATTTTTCTTGATGTTTCTCTTTTCTTGAGGGAAGGAGTGATTGCTATGTTTACTTCTGCAACGTGACCATTGTGATAATGTTTAAAAAAAGCCTGTGTTCCCAGCAGTCCTTGACCTGCATGGCTTGGGGCTGCCTTGCCCTTTCTGCCTCATGCCTCCCACCGTTCTATTCTACCTCTTGGTCCTCCTTCTCCAGCCTTCACTACCATGGTCCTTCAAAGCTTTCCCTTCCGGGATCAGAAGGGCTTCTTCCTTGATGGAGCTGATGCACCATCATGGATAATTCTGTGAGAAAGTTCCACATGTGTCATGCCATCCCCGAGGCTAGGGACTGGATCTTCTGTGGACTGGCTGTCTCCCAGGAGCCCTGTCTGTGCCAGCTGCTTCATGATGATGGGACAGGTTAAGCTGAATTCCATCAGTGGAAGGCCCTTCTTTCAGAACATCTACATAATTGAATGATGTAATTCTCACCTTTGGGTCTTCCCTCTCCTTCACTCCAAGATCCAGTGACCAAGACCAACTCTGTCTACAACTTGTGATGTTCCCGAGGGATGCCCAAGATTAGAAAGTGGCATCCAGGAGTGCCCAGCAAAGGAGAAAGGTCACTGAAGTGTCATGGTCCTGAGGAGAGGCTAGTCTTTGCTGTATTTGTAACCTTAGAACCAAACCCCACCCTACTCCCCTGGACTGTGGCAGGCATCTGGGGGAAACAGTGGATACAAAATGGAGCCCAGGGTCCCAAAGATCCTAGTTCAAATCCAACCTCAGATATTTACTGCCTACTTGACCCTGGGCAGATCGGTCTCAATATCTTCAATTGTAAAATGGAGATAACAATGGCACACCTTTCCAGGGCAGTTGTGAGGATCCAATGAGATACCGACTGTGAGGGCCCTTGGCCCAGAGCCCAGAGCAAACCAGCCTCAATACCTTGCCAGCCTCGCAACCTGCCTTGGGGTTCTTCTGATTTCTTATTAGAAGCAAGAAGTGGGGAGGAGGGCAAAGGCTCCTTGGGACCCCTCCCCAGACCTCTCCTACAGCATTCAGGAGAGCAGGGAGGCATATTTCAATATTAACTGGGCAGGTTTCTAGCCCAATTAAAATTACAAGCAAAACAAAACAAAACATGTACCTGCTGTACGGATCCTTCACTCTTCAACCTGCCTGGGTCTGGATCCCTATGAGATGTGTATGGGAGGGGATGCATTTTGTCCTCCACTGGGACTAGCTTGGTGCATTCTGTCAGAGGTCCCTTGGTGATAACAGGGTCAGCAACCCACCTCTCCCCCACCCCTGGCCACCATCTTGGATCTGGGAGGCAACAGAGGCTCCTATGGGTCCCAAGGGGACTGGATGATCAGCGAAGAGACTTCAAGGAGAGAGAATGACTCATGTTTTGGGTCAGGAACTCCTCCTAATGACTGGCCCAGGTCAGGGGTCTTCCCTCATCTGGGCTTTGCAGGGGGGTCCTGCCTAGGCATGACTTGGGGCATCTGTGACTATCTATCACCCCTTGATCTCCCTATGTCTGGCAGTGGTTACTGTCTCTGTCTGGATAGACCAACCCTGGTCAAGTCCTTCTACTTCCCCAGATGCCAGAAGGCCCTTTCCCCTTTAATGTCTGGAGGCCAAGATGGGGTGTTGGAATTTGGTGATAGATAAGCATGTTCTGTCCTCATCTCAGGTTGAAGAAAATCCAGGACTGATCGCCTGCTGGCACTTCATAGGATGGGAGGGCTCTGGTGAGATCTCAGGGTCAGAGAACTTAGCCTGGAGTGTGACCCTCACGTGGCCTAGCAGTATAACCCTGGTCCCTGGTCTTGACCTCATCACAGAATCAGAGCTAAAAGCATCCCCTGAAAGGTGGGGAAACTGCCCCCTGGCAAGGGAGCAACCAGCCACCTCCTTCAGCCTGGAGATGTCCATGAGGAAGGGCTCCTTGGTGCTGATGGATTCAGGGCAAAGACACACAAGCAGGAAATAAGGAAAAAAGAGGTGAAAAAGAAGCCAAAAGAAAAAGAGAAAGGAGAGGGAAGAAAAGCGAGAAAAGAAGCCAGGAGTGGGTGGGCCAGCCCTCTCTGGGCTCCATGAGGACCCTCTCCAATGCTGAACTACCCTTCTGTGGGCCACAGGTTCTAGGAAGAGGAGACGCTCTCCCAGGAGGCTACAGAGGACCCAGGTGAGGATGCCCCCCTCCTCCTCACAAAGAAACACTTTCTGGGAAACTCCAGATTTGCCAATAACCAAAGGTATGGGCTCACTTGTCGGGGTGGCAGGCAGCAATCGTCTCCTCGGAGATCTCTTGGATTCATAGCAGATGGGCGAGTCGTCCTCTTCCAAGAAGCTGTGAGGGCGATGGTAGCCCCTTGGCCTCTCAAAATCTGAGCTATTGGCTGGGCAGCGGTTGTAGAAGTCATAGGTTTGCCTGGGTGTGAAAAACATAGCGAGAGTGTGAATGAATGAGGGCCTCCCCAGGACTGTGGAACAACCCTGCAGGCCTGACCCTCTCCTTGGAGGAGCAGAGGGGCCGGCAGCACCTCGAGGGCACTTGTACTCGGCCCGTATCAGGGACAGGGATAGGAAGAGCCTACTTTTCCTTGAGAATTCATGCATAGGAGATGGCTCCCCACCTTCCCTCGCTCCCTGCTTCACGGTGACCTTTGCTGCCCCATGAATGGTCTATGGCCAAGCAGACATTTTATGTCTCCTGTGTGGGGCAATGCTACTCTACGAAACAAAGATGAATAGGCAAGAGAGAGTGGCTGGGGGTTGGATATGTCTGGCTAAAACCTTCATTGGCTGAGACTCCAAGTCTTCCCACTTCTTTTCTACTCCTTTCTGATGATAATTCCACCCTGTCCTTCGTGCCCTAGTTTCAGAGGCTCTCTAGCACCCTTTATGTGAGTCTCCTATTCACATGACTGTTGATACTATCCAAACAGTGGGTTACTGTTCCCTGTTCTTAAAAAAAAATCCACGAAGTCCAAAGAGTTGCTTAAGCATCTTCCGCTGTCCCTGAAAACAAGCCCTGATGCATAGTCCCTGAATCTGAAAGGCCTCCAGGGGGGAAGAGGGGCAGGGGGAATCAGGCTGAGGGCCTACAAGATGCTTCCCGACTTCCTCCCTCTCCTCCCATTCATTAGGAGTTTGATTTTGGTGGAAGGGGATCTGAGTGTGTAGAGACTACCTGCCAATGGAGGCTGAGGGCTGGGATAGGAGAAGGATGCTCAAAATGCTTCTGGGAGATTTCGCCTTAGTCCAGGGTGGAAGTGACCTCACCTGCTACCCACCAGCATACAATCGTCCTCATAGTACTCATCGCCACTGAAATACTCCTGCTCCCCCAAGCAGTGGTCATCCCCGAAGTAGTCACACCCCTCTGAATCTTCTCGGCAAATGGTAGGGAGCTGCCCATCACCCGAATCAGACCTACAGTCAAGACAAAGGAGGACGGGGTTTACCTTGCATCGGTGTCATGGATGAACCTGATAAGTTGGTCAATACCCCCACATATCCCCAGCCGGGGTGTAGGTGCACAGGTGTGACTGGTTTCTCTCTCCTCCCATCACCCCCAGCCCTGTGCCCTCTGCTCTCTGCAATCTAAACCCCTGAGACAAGAACCATCAGGGCTAGAAGTTGTTCTTGGTGTCTTGCAAACTCTTGGTGTCCAACTAATTCAGCTCAATAAAGGTGGGAACACCAGAAGGAAGCGAAGATATTCATGGAAGAAAGAGAATGGAAAACAGAAGTACAGGGGCCTTAGTAAAGGTAACTTTTGGGGGGGGGCACTTTGCTCTTTCTCGCATTGCCTAATCTTCTTTTTTCGAAATGTAGTCTTGGGATGCCACAGAATGTAAGTTGAAAAGCTGTATTCTCCACCTGGTTAACCAGGTAGCAGGCCAGGTAAGTCCTTAACCCTATTTACCTCAGTTTCCTTATCTGTAAAATGAGACAGATAAATAGCGAACCACTTCTGAATGTTGCCAAGAAAACCCCCCCAAAAGGGGCCACAAAGAGCCAAATATGACTGAAAATGACTCAATAGCAATTAAGTGAGACTTCTTGGATAAATTCAGTCTAAAAGAGCAAACTAATCCAGGAAGAGCCACCCCACAAGCATCTCAGTTTTCACAGACTGTCACATCTAATTGAGAGATAAAAACTTCTGTTTGGTGTTTTGCCCTTCTATCAATGCCATGCTGATAGCTTAAGGGAACCAACTTTTTCATGCCTCTCTCCCCTCTATTTTAAACCAGTTGTGCCTCCTAGGTCACTGAAAGTGTTCCCTTTCTGATCCCAATGGTCCAGAGGCTCACTTCACATTGTTAGCACTCAAGGAAAAGCTTCTCTTTATCTCTGAGGCATTTTGACTGAGCCATCGATACTGTGTAATGGAGAATTGGCTTTACCATAAAACTTGGGTCAGGAAGCACTGGGCTGGGCACACAATCAGTTAGCCCGGGCAGAACTGGGGTTTAGAGTTCCCTTTCCTCATAAAGGCAGTCATCTCTCTCACACTTCATCATCTAAGGTCCCAAGTTACAAAGAGTTCTCAATTCTCGATAATTAGCGGCATGTTTCCTGTTTCCTCATCAAAACCACCCACACTCCACCCCTCCTTCATCCCAGCACTTAATATACATTTTTTGGGAAGGGGAACATACCTAATGTAAGTTTCGTAATAGCGGGTTCTATCCAGGAAAGGCATAAAATATGGAAGGGGGAAAACAGTAGAATCAGATAAAAATAAATGTTTCTGTTCAACAAAGGGTATGAAAATGTGGGGATTGCTACCTGCAAATCAAGTCAACAGAACTGGGGCAGATGGAGAGTTCTTAAGGGAAACTATAGGAGGTCACATAATGGAAGCTCTCTTTTTCTACTAAGACTCAGAATACTTACAACTTCCTAGGAAGGAATCCCAATTTTGTTTGTAATGCTTCTCAACCCTAAACAGGAATTTGCCACAGAATGTGGGAAAAGAGAGAGAGAGGGAAAGGCTAGGGCCACTCAATGAGATGGGACATACTACGGGTGGGACGTCTAGGCTACCAAATGCAAATACATCAAAGGTTACCTTGTGATACTTGACCTTCTTTGAGGCACATGCTCATGCTTGTGGTGTGAATGATACCCATTTTCAGACACATGCTCAAGGTTTCCAATGCTGGGGTGCTTCCCGTTAGCAACTTTGGACATATTGGCATTATTGAGATTGGCATTTGTTGAGTTGGGAACTTGCTTTCCTATGGAATTATGGTTATGATGGTTAGGATACACCGAATTTCCTGCTGGAGGAAACATTGGGTTCTCAGTATCGCTTGCAGATGGAATTGAAGGCCTTTGGACATGCAGGGGACGGTGGGTGGTATTTGTCTGCTGAAGGGAATCTCTCCTATCACTAGTGACATGATTGACATGGTTTCCAAACAAGGCACCATTTCTCTGCAAAATAATGGGAGACAATACCAGGTAATTTAACACAGCATTTGACGCAGGCAGGCTAGCCACGTTAGGTTTTTTTTTTCTTTTTTACATGAAATATATTCTACTAAAATTCTACAGGATCCCTGTGATGAACAAAAGACTGTGAGTGTCTGAAAAATCCATGTGAATGTGCCAGCAGGGTGAATGTCCTTCCCCTGGACAAGTGTGAGGTCGCCAAGGCTCAGAGATGGGAAGCAGTGGCACTCCCTGGCCATGCAGGCCGCCTGAGAGAAGCCCAACCCTCACCCAGAGAGTGTCACACCCATCTGAGGCAGGTGGCAACCTGAGGGGAGTGGGCAATGGATGTAAGCTCCAGCTATGAACCAGGCAGAGGCTGACTGGGTCGTGCATGGTGTGGGATGGCGGGGAGGCAGTGACAGGCCATGGGTCAGGCTCCTCGCTGGAGACCAGCGTGGAGCTGTGCCAGCTGCTTTCAAGGTGGATGGGAAGAGAATGGAGCTGGAGCAGAATGGAGCTGGTGGGGACACGGCAGGGATGGTCATGGAAGTGCTGGCTGTGGAGTTCTCTGCCTAGCTTATGTGCTGAAGTGCTTCCTGTGTGTCTCAACTGGCCTGACTGTTCACAGGCTCGTCTTGGGAGCCCAAAGTGAAGTCCTAGAAGCACAGACTTTGAGAGTTGGAAGTCCTGCTCCAAAATTTCCAAATGGACAGAATAGAGCTGTGTTTTGAATAATTACTTTGAATACATCTTCTTCTTCCTCTTGTTTTTTTTCCTCAGGTTCATCATCTTGCAAATCACATGATATAGCGCGACGGATTTCTGGCCCAATATCATGAAGGGTTCTTAATCCTGCCTAGATCAAGGAGAACAGCAGAAGAAGTTAGACAGCCCCCTCCCCCTGGCTCAGCCTGGTGACTTGGGGTGACTAAAGTTTGGTATAAGCCCGAAGATGGACTGTTGCTATCCTCAATGAAGACAGTTCACAGGTCTGCCCTCAAGGGCCCTGGCTCACACTTGGTGTTGCCAGTCCTCTGGAAGGGCGGAAGCACATTCCAGCCCTTGGTCACCAACTTGGCCTTTATGTGATCCAAGGTGTCTACCCTAGCCAATCTAAGGACTGGAGATGGACAGATTCTAAGAAGAGAGAAAGAAACCAGTCAACCAGTTGGCTTTGAGGTCTGTTGCTGCTATAAGGACCTTTCATTAGGTGAAGGGAAAGGCATTGCATCTGCTGCAAAGCAACTGAAGGTAGGGGACCATGGATTGAACAGGAACCAATCAGATACTTGAGATGACAAAGTTGTGTCTCTGCATAGACAAAATCATGCCTTACTATTTTGATTAGAAAATAACCAAGACTGGGCTTAAGCATCATCAAGGTCCCAACCAACTAACTGAATGTGGTTCAAGTTTGAGTTATTGTTACATGATGGAAAAAGGTTAGTTTTGGAGGTAAGGAAACCCAGGTTCAAGTAAGTCACTAACTTCTCAATGACTCCAGAAGCTTCTAATTTCTAAGACTAGTGAATCTGAAGGAGTTTACCATATGGGGTGGGGGAGAACTCAGCATGTAAAGTCACTTAGGAAATCCCAAGTCAGGGCCAAAAAAGAAATCAAAGGTCCAAGCAGTAATGGCTTTCCTGTATCTAACTTCTTCCACAGTTCATGACTGCAGATATAGGTGCTCCCACAAACCCTGGCCTCTGACTCTACTTGGGCAGGTTTGTGGGAGACCTGAGAAACCTTCTGCTATTCACCATGTTAAGAAGCCACATTGAAAGGCTGTTGTCATATTCTCTATGAGGAGGGGCTAAGTGGGTAAATTGCAGCTTGTAACCATGAATCAAATGGTGTCACCCACAAGTACAAAGGTGTCTTTAGGGACTGGACCTGCTAGTTCATGTGCTTTCCCTAGGGATGCTGTCACCCACACATAGAGGAGATGGTTCTTAATTGCCCCTCTTCCTGAGGCCTTCTGATGCTTTGGGTCTTTACCTATCCCCCCATTATCATTCATCTGCCTAGCAGTCTGTTTGGCACAGGACAGGAAGTGGGAGAACTCTTTAAAAATGAAGTTTGGTGTACAATGCTCGCTTAAGTCTGCATTTAATGTTTGGAGAATCCAAATTGTTGGCAGATGAGAATCGGGCCACATGGCAAATCTTCAGTCATTGCCAGCTGTGTGGTGTAGGAAAAATGACACTGAGACAGAATAAGTTTTGGTCATGCAAGGGCATTATACAACAAGATGACAGTCAGTGAAGAGCTTACTGGGATGCTGCCCAGGGGGTGACTATAGCCCCTTCTCTCATTCCTTGCCTTGGCTCTCATCTCTCTCACCCTGGAACCACAGGAGTGACTCATTTTTAATGTAAAATTGTAGGAATCTGCCAATGAATTTTAGTGAGGTGTTTTACCCTTAAAGGGCATGAGGTCTCCAACAAAACAAAACAAAACTGTGCTTGGAAGACGACTCACAAGTTCCTTCCATCTTAGGAAATGATTGAGAGAAAGAACTGGTAGGAGTTAGAACACTGACTCTCAGAATTCAGTATTCTGGTCTGGGCAAGGGAAAACAAGCTCAAATCCAATGTCAAGATGCCAGTGTTTTTACACAGGAAGACATTCCCTAGGCTTTGCTTCTAATTCTCAGGGTCCCTTGGTCCCAGGTAGCCCCACAGATATGCCCATGACAGCAGGGATGATGCATCTGAAATCACAAAGTCATTTGACTATCAGCTTCCTTAAAACTTCTCTGCCTATAGAAAGGTAAGGGAGTCAAATATCATGATAAAATAATTGCATTCTTATGCAACAGGGCTGGAGGTATAAAAGACAAAGGATATAAACCAGTCCAAAACATTCTAAAATCCAGTTTGGAATCTTTTAAGGGGCATTTATTTACCAAAAAAAAGAATGTAAAAGAAGTGTTTGAAAGGTTTGAATTCTACATCCAATGAAGGAAAACAGGGTTGCTATACAGTGGAATAGACCCAGAAGGGTGTGCAAAGCTGATAGACACAGCTGGTCTTGTGTCCCCACAGGAACAGCGTGCATGTTGTACTCAACCAGGCCAATTTGCTTTGGTGAATTATGAATACCCTTATGCAGCACAGATGAGATGGCTTAGTAATTCCCTTTCAGCTTCCTCAAGATCAACTAGTAACAGATAAAACCCATCGGCTATAATCCAACTCATTGCATTAAGTTAGAAAATAATAAGAGAAATAGAAAACTATTTATTTGAACAAATTGTTGACATTGTCCTATGCTGGTTGGTTTAGCATTTCACTGAAACACACAAAGTGATTAACAACAGAATTGCATAAGAAAATCAAAACTGTCTCCAGCTGTCCCTCCCCTCCACCACCATTCAATAATACACAAGGTTATGAGTCAATAGACATGTTAATGCAATGCAGTCATGTTTCATGAGCTGGACGGGCCCTACAGTTGGTTCAGGACAACACAGATCATGAGTCACGTTGGGTGGGGGACAGAGACATCACCTTCAAAGACAAATAACGATACAGTCTTTGTTGAAGAGACAGTAAGATGGGAAAAGGCATCTCCCTAACCAAGAAACGACAACAACAACAACGACAAAATCTAGAAAACATTATCACACCCGGTTTTTGTCCACAAGGAATAAAATATACTTTTTGAGATACTGGCATGTCTTCACATTTTGAAAAGCATCACATATAGGGGTGGATGAACACTCTGGGACAATGATTCTGACCCCAAATTTGAACTGAAAGAAAGCCTATCGCACCCTGAATTTATTACATATGATAAAAAGTGTGGGAGGATTTCATATTAGTCAGGCTAAATGGCTTAGGCTATTCCCCAGATTCCCAACAACTTCTCACTCCTGGAAATATAGAATACTGCCTTAAGTTGTGCAAGAAAATTGCTGTCTTTCTATGACTAACCCCAAAAAAGGATCATTTTTCTTTAAAATAAAAACTTTACAACCAATGTAGTGATCTTATTTTCCCATATTTTACACATGTCTAATGGCAAAATGTCATTGTAATATAAAGGTTTTCAAATATTATTAACCATTAACCCTGCATAATTAAATCTAATTAAAAACATTTCATTAACATTACAGTCGTATGATTTTAAAGAAACATACAGTAGCTATAAAATATACTATGTATAAAGACAATAGTTACTTAGTTTGAACATGTCCAATCCTATAAAATTGTAAACAGTTTCAAGCTTCATGTTTTTTTAAATGCTAGATGTTCCAATAAATATTTAATAAACTATTTTAAAAAGGAGAGAAAACAAAGAGCTGACGATTCTAGATTCCATTTACTAGAAATGTGGGAAATTTCCCCCCCCCCACTCAATGTTTAAGAGACTTCTAAACAAGAATGTCACTACCCCTCCATAAGCAATGGCATAGAATAATAATTTTATCCATCAAACATGAACATTCACTTATCTCCTGGATAGTTAAGTCACTCTTAGCTGTCAGTGTATTTTGAATATTGAAACTATACTCTAGAAAACTACTGGTCATTGACACTATCAAAGATGGGTGTGTTTAGTCACTCATATAGCCATTAAAAATCATGCAAAAATGCTTTTAAAAGAAGCATCAGGATGACCCTATGACCCAGCAGTGACCACAAGACATAGAGTACTCAAGCCTTGGTTGGTGTAGCCCACAAGATCACTGTTGAGGACCTCCAGGAAAAAGTATATTGGTGTCTTGACAAAGCTACAGTTTAATCTATGTTCTACAGTCCAATTAAATCAGGTAAGTGGTTAGTGAGAGCAAAAGGAAGAATTTGGAATTAAACTATTGTCAAATAGAAGAGTTCATCTGAAAAGCATTATTTTTTTCTCTTCTTGATGATGGAGAGTTTGCAGATATACCCTCCATTTTGCAATCTTTTCCCCTCCAGGGAAGATGTGACTGTGATTTCATTTACTAATTTATTTTATACAGAATGAGTGGGAACGGAGCTCCTTTCCATTAATCAGTGATATTAATTTCTTTGCTCAAGGGTCAAGACTAAATAAAATTATTCTTTCAGTTCTCTGGGTGGGGCTCAGCTTTATAAATTGAGTAATCTTTTATCATTCTACATGAGAAGGCAAGGGAGCCATCTGAAAATGAGTGACTTTCTTTCCTTTCTCATATTCTCCAATGGCAAATCAATTTACAAACAATCTATGTTGGAAGAATGTAATTCTTTTTTATAATTTGTGATGTTAAACTTACAGAGGGTATTATTAATTTCCTGACACTTTCAAAATGAAGGTTCTGCAGTATTTTGGAGTTTACTCTCAGTATTTCCAGCAATGTAAAAACTAACTAATAACAAAGAAGGCAAGATTCCAGGTGCCATCTTAGGGAGCAATCAGTTCTCATTCTCAGAAATCTGCACCATCTTAATTTTCAAAGTGAACATCATCTTACTGGATCTTTAGGATAACTCTACAATGTAGTTGCATCAACTATAACTGCCCCCCCCCCAGTTTTTCAACTGAGGAGACTGAGGCACAAAGAAGCTAAAGGATTGACCTGAACTGTTAAGTGTCAAAACTCGAACTTTAGATGTCTGAACTCTTAATTCCATGATCTTTCCACTACATTTTCATCATCTTGCTGCCTTCATTTCCCATAACACAGGACAGGGACCTATTATAAGAATCATGTGAGAAATAACATCAAAAATAGCTCATTCATCAGCTTCTCATTAACTTTTCAGCAGGGTTTTGGACAAATCTTACCTCAACACTCAGAACACTTTCAGTGTAAATTAATTATTGTAAGCTTTATTCAGGGATTACTCTTAGCTAGTCATTAAAGCAAATCTATCTGTGGCAAGAATAGCGCTAATAGATTTGGAAATTTTTCAAAATATTTTAGATTTTCAAATTTTTTACCAATTTAGACAACAAGTCCTTCCAGTTGTCCAAAAGCAATAGTTTGGCTATATCAGAAGTTAGTGTTGAATGGATCCCGTGGGACAATGTCAAGAAGTTCCTAATTAACTCAGCAACATGTGAGTTGAAGGACACAGGAGAAGGAGCAAGTAATATGGATCTCTTTCTAAGTAATGAATATCAAAAGATAAATTGCAGACCCTTTCTGTAAGGGAGATCCTGTCCAACAGCAATATAAGCACTGTCCATTCTTATGGAGATAGAGTTACAATTCCTTGTTTCTCTGGGAATTCTTCAATGTCACCTGGGATGTGGATCCCTGTCCAGGGTGATAGGAGACAAAACATGCTGAAAATGTAGTAGAAAAAGCACAGGACAGAGTCCAAACACCTAAAGTCCTAGTAGAGAGGAAATGGCCAGTGCTAGGACTTTCCTGAGTTTGTCTCCAAACTGGTACCTCCTGAAACATCAGAGCAAAGCCCTCCAGTTTTCACCTCTGCTAGCACCAGGACATATAGGAAAAAGAAAATATTTATCCAAAGAAAAATAAGCATGGTCACATAGAGTGTGGAGACTTGCTCTCCAGCTAAATAATGTGGTTTCTGGTCAGACCTAAGACAAGGCATTTTTTCAAATTGAGCAAGATTTAAAAAGGACATTCTTTGTATTGCCTTGTATTGTGTCTTGACAGTAAAATAGGTGAATTCCTAGAGTCTTGGACATTTTGAAGTGGAAGGGACATCAGCAACCATAAAGTCCGACCCACACTTAAAAGGAATCCCTTGCCCCCTGGCTTCTCATTTCCATGTCACAGAGTCCATCGCAGTTGTCCCTGAAATATGGGCATTCACACCCAGTAGTACTGAAAGCTGCCCTTGACAGTGCCTTGGTCCCACTCACCTTTCCTCCTTTCCTACCCACAGAATGCTGGGGCTGCCTTGAACACTCCTTCTAAGTCATGAGGCTGTAAACGTGTCACAACTGTCACAATGTGCTCAGTAAGTAAAAACGTCATCACCAAGGAAAAAATGGGGACTTAACAGGATTATCTCTTTTTTTGTACTCTTCCCCTCTGTATAAGCCTTCTTTCAGTAAGTTTTCAACATCATTGCTATTGTCAAATAGAAAAGGTTTTTTGCATACAACAAAAGCATACACAATTAAACTTCTTAATTAGAAATCAATAGATATTCACCATTTTTAGAGAGATATTAGTCAATGATCTGGGGGTGGGGGTGAAGAGCCATAAAGTTTCTTGAATATCGGCCACATCCTGAAACCAAGAACTTGGGCATTCTCATTCTAAAGAAGAATCTTAGTTTAAAATCCGTTTTTTTCCCTTCTCGGCAGGTTGGGTTAACAACCAAGGTCCAGTGACACAGTCACTTCTGCTCTTAATCTAAAGTTGACTTTTCTGTAACCACAGGTCCCTTACAAGTCAAGGCTGAGACAACCTGCACAATTTTCATTTGGGGGTCTCTTATATATATTAGAGTGGAGTCAAAGCAGTTCCCTAGAGCACAAGAAGATTCAACTAGAACAAAAATTCCTTTGGTGTTTCCTTCAAACAATTCTCTAAGTCTCATATAGATGATTGACATTCTTGGCATGTTGTAATCAAATTTATTTATTGACTTGGAAGGACTATGAAAAGCAGAATATTACTGAGTTATAAGCATTTTCTCTGGCAGCTCAGAAAAGCCTGGATTTCCTCCTCTTGTAGGACTTGGGTCAGGTATGACCAGGCCAGTGCTAGCCCTCTGAGGCTGAGGCAAGCAGAGGGTGATGACACTGACACTGGGTGGTCCACACATGGCAGGTGTGGCTTTTCTCTTATTATCTGAGTTAAGGCATCAAATACCCAACAGGCAGGTGTCATGAATATTTCATCATCACTCTGATGGCTGACTATCAGGACTACCACACTCAAGGAGCTTCTCGGTTTTATCAAATATGGTGCCATGGAAAGGAGTCACAAGCCGCTATCTATGTCTACTAACTCTCCTGGTAGAATTGCAGATCTACCCCAAGTATGTATAAAACTTGTCAAAAACATCATCTGTAGCCTTGACCATCTCAGTTATGCCACCAAACTCCAAGTTTAGAAGAGGAGGATGTCAAGTTAAGCCAGTTCTATTTTAAGATCTCAAGCTGGATTCATGGGCAGGGGGTCACCATCAACTGATGGTCTTAATCTTGTGATGAGAATGAGAAGGCTAGCCTTAGTTCAGATAATATCCACAAGAATCCTGAAGTCAGTGGGTATATATTCTACTCCACTCTCCTATTCTAGAAGTACCTACTACCCAACCTGCCTGGACATTTTTAGGAAGACTGAACCTACTTTGGAACTGAGTCAAGGATCAGTCTTTTCCATCTATATTAAGTGGCTGCTCTCCTTGCCACACATACTGTCTGCTTGGTCCTTAGAGGGATCTCCCCTCAGGGCAGGATCAACCTCTATTTTATTGCCTATACTTAGGATTTCTCTCTGCTTATTACTTTTTTAAAAAAATCACCCAGTCTTGTTTATGGGATGGGGACCAGGAGGTCTGAGGCAGCTTTATTTTTCTCTACATCATGCCTATTCCTATTTTTGAGAAGCAAAGTTATGACATCAGCACCTGACCAGGTCCCCATGGCATCTGAACACCTCTGCCTCATCACTGGATGCTATTTCCAAATATTTAGCTTATGCCTTGCAATCTTCTCATTCCTGCAGAGACTAAAGATCCTGGAACTATAGAATCCTGTATTTATTTCTCTTTTTCTTCTGCTGGAGAGGTACTGAACTTAACCAACCACCTTCTCATTAAGGAGAATTCTATGACTCTGAGAAATGGAAAAAGCACCTTTGTGGTGACCCTCTGCTTACATCGTTACGCCTCTTGGCTAAATCCTAAACCTAAAAAAGAGGAGATGCTCCCTTACTTCATGGGCGACAATGGTTTGGGACAGAAAAAGGACTTAAATAAAAACAAAGATTTCTCAAAGTTCTGGTAGTAAACAGGCATACGTTATTATTAGTCTATTCTTAATAATAAGCATTTATACTTTCAAAGTGCTTTACAATCAGTTAGCTATTCCTCACAACACCCCTGTGAGGTAGGTCAATATTATTGTCCCCATTTTACAGATGGGAAAAACTGAGGCACAGAGAGGTTAAATGTCTTGCCCAACATCAAGCAACAAATGAGTGCTAGAGCTGGGACTAGAACCCAGGTTTCTTGACTCCCCAAAGTCCATGAACCTAGACCACATGCCCCAAAGAGGCATCCACAGAAGTGGCTGAGCCTGGACTAAAAATGAACGATGCGAGATGGCGTTGACGTGTTGGGACATTTCCTATGAAAACATTAAGATGAAACCTGAGGTGTCGCCTTTATCTTGTTGGCGTGTGAGTGTGTGCACGTGTATATGTTGCGTGTGTGTATGTGTATGTGTGTGTGTGTGTACGACTTAAGTGCATCTGCGTTTCCTTCCCTTAAATAGTCCCCCTGGGGTCTATACTGAATGACAGTACAGAAGAATCCTGGATGAAAGGTAGATCATGACAAAGAAGTCTACAAAAAGAGCTTGGTCAGCTCAGGCCGGGGTGGCCCACTGGTCCCCAGGAGTTCAAGCAAACTAGGGATAAAAGACTGGAGAAGGTCGTCATCCACCCATCCAAAGCAGATGCGTGTTGGGTTGTGTGTGTGTGTGTGTGTGTGTGCGTGCACACACGCGCATGTATGTGTGTGTGTGTGTGTGTGTGTGTGTGTGTGTGTGTATGTGTGTGTGTGTGTCTCCTTCCCCTTCCTGGCCAGCTGTCCGCCCCCTGCCCCTTTTCTCTTCTCTCCCTGGGTTTCTGCTCTGAAGGGCACATTCCTGGAGGCCGCGGCTCCCACAGACAGATGCTGCAGCACCGTTTCCCACCTCCCGGCTGAGTGGTTTTCTCGGAGGGGATCAGACTGTGGATGTGGGTGTTTGTTTTTTTTTCCTGCGCTTCTCCTGAAATGCCGGGTCAGTAGAAATAGGCCGGCTTGAGCCTTCTCTCTTTCAAGGCCTTAGCCACAAATGCCTTCCGGCTTACGAGTGTGATGATGTAGCTCAGGCAGAAAACTCTAAAGCATCCGTTCAAGCATCTGAAACAAATGAAGCAGCCAGTGAAATCTCATCTTTTAGTATTTGTTCTCCTCTTAGAGGAAAAATGACTGCTTTGTCTTTAGATGGGCCCATGCTTTAAAAAACAGAAGAAAATAAAGACCCCTCCATGGAGTGCTATGATGGCTAGATAGGAACGGGCAGCTGGGTGCCCTGGGGTTCCATTTCCTGTCTGTCCTGTGCAAATACGCCTGCTGGTCAGGGTCTTCAGTTAGAGAGGCCTTTCAAGGAGAGGCACTGGCTTCTCTCCCTCTGCCTGCCTAGCTCACCAAGGGCCAACCACGGCAGAGAGTCCATCACACAATCTAATTTTGTTTAGGCAGCAGGAAGGGTCTCCGCTCAACTTCCAAACAATCCCCAAGTTGGGGTTCTCTCCTTAAGACAGCCTTTCTACCGCCTTGTGTGGGCAAGGGACAGACAGCATCCTCAGATCTTGGGAGACAGCACATCTTCTGCACCACAGAAATTCTTGGAATGATGGAGGAAAATGTAACAATCACAAAAACTAAGACAAAACCCCAAACCCCCAAAACCCCAACCCCCCAAATTTACAAAAATCAAACAAAACTTTTCAGGCTTTGATAAATCTGTATTTCATGATTTACTAAACTAATTCACATCTGAATACTCCATGAATGTTCTTGTAGGGCAGGTTTGTCGGGGAATATAAAATAACATCATTAATGCTGTGAAATGGACCAGACGTGGTTGAAGCCACAGTCAAGGGTCTTGTCTGATGAACTTATCAGCTCCCCAAGGAGCCTTATGGCTCACAAATGCAGCAGCGATGGAGGCCAGGCAAAAGCAGAAGACTGAATGGCAGGTGGGAGGTGGGGACAGAACAATGGCCCAATTCGTCCTCACTCTCTCTTTTTCCTTCTTGATCCCAGGGATTTGAGAAAGAAGTGCTATTGAGGATGAAGATAATGATGATGAAGGTGATGATGATGGTGATGGTGAGGAAGAGGATGAAAAACAATGGAAACTACACACTCATCCAGTTTCACAGATGATGCTGGGAGGCACAGTAGATTCTCACATCACTCCTTTTCCAGGAGGTCACAGGGCAGTGGGGCAAAGAGAAATTCGATGGATACAACTTGGTTAAAACTCAGCTGTGTGGTTTCCTCAAGAACCATCTAGCAAAAGATATGAGATCTATCTTGGAAGGAGACTTAAAGTTTTTTCAGACCAACCACCCCCATCGTCGACGGAAGCTGCCTTCCCACTCTGCCAGGCATCCACAGACACATGATGCACACCCCCCCTCCCCCAGCATTCCGGGTGAGCTAGGACTACCCCAATGGCATAAGCACTCACTCCTAAGGCATTACCTACAACCACAGACCATTTTCCACCACATGTCATCTGCTTTCTTCCTGGATGCTTGACTCAGAGCCAATCTTGTTCCCGTCTTGATTCTACATGTTCCCTGATAGTCACATCATGACCTCATCAAGTAATGGTGAAAAAAATACCAATTCATGCTAATTAGATTCTAAATAACAAATAACATTTGAAGTCATTTCTAGAGCAGAGGAAGCCAAACACGGAATATGTTTTATTAGTCTATATTTTATGGGATTTTTAATAAACAAAAATGCATTTTCATGACTTATTTATATCATGGTCACAACTGATTTTTGTGGCCTATGGGCATGAAATAAATGGCAGACATATCCTTTTCTTTCTAGTGGGATTATTTTGATGTATTCATCAGGTTTTCCTCCCCAACCTGCAAAGTATCAAATATGCAAGGGAAAAATTGCATCACCACCTCAGTATGGTATGGAAATGTCTTTGGCTGTAGCCTCTTTTCTGGTGCTAACTCCATGTGGTCTCTAGATTTAGGAAGTCACCTGGATAGAATGGAGTAAGCTTAGCCAATATGAGAATGTCTACATCTGGATCAGGTTTCATCCCTAGGCTTCATGGAAGGCATGGACCTCTATGCCGTCAATCACATTAACCACAGAAAACAACACAGAGGATCATGATGGAGTGAATATTGGCCCCTTCTGAGATGATTTTTCAGAGATAGGGTGCAATGGATGTGAGGTCCAACAGGCCGAGGATTGACCCCTTCCCTGACACCAGCCATGTGACTATGATCAAGCCCATTAGACTCTCTTGGCTGCCAATCTAATTCAACAAGTATTTATTAATTGTCTACTATACGAAAAGCACCAAACTGGCTGCCAGGGTGAGATAGGACTAAACAAACCCTTGTCATCAGAGACAAATCATGTGAAAAGGAAGCATGCTGAAGATAATCTGAGGGGAGATTAGGCAGATCAAGAAAGGCTGCTCATAGCAACTGACATACAACTTTCTTTGAAGGAGGCTAGGAGCTCTGTAAGGCAGAAGTGAGGGGGGGGTATGCTAGGCAAGGAGGTAGGAGAGGCAGGACCAAGTTTGGAGACAAGTAAGGGAATCAGTTTGGTGAGCACCCAGAAAATGTGAAGGGGGGTGATTGATAGCCAATGATTTGCAACAAGAAGGTTAGAGTCAGACTCTGAGGGCCTTTAAATGTCAAGCTGATGAGTATTTTAGTTAGAGACAAGACTATAATTGAAGGTCCCTGAGCAGGTGAGCAACACAGCTTGGAATCATGCTTTAAGCATACTGCTATGCTTAGAAGGATGAGAGGCTGGAAGCCAGGAAGCTAATGAAGAGGCTGCTTAGTGAGGGTCTGGCCTGATATGGCTGTGATAGATGCCATAAAGGTCTCTTTGATGTGGGGAGCAAGGGGAAGGGAAAAATCAAGAAGACTCTAAAGCTGAGAATGGTAAAATGATGGTAGAACCCTCAACAGAAATGAGATTTGGAGGAGGTAGAAGTCTGTGTGTCTATGTGTCTCTGTGTGTGTGTGTGTGTGTGCGTGTGTGTGTGTGTACACATGCGTATTCTGATTTTTTGAACAAGCTGAGTTTGAGATACAGAAATGACATCTAACTAGAGGTTTTAAATAATGCCTAAGAGTATTAGCCTGGAGCTTAGGAGAGCTAGATTAGATCAGGATTAAATCAGTTGATATGAGAGTCAACTCTGCCTAGAAATGACCATTAAATTCAGAGGAGTTGATTCTATCTTTAAAAGAGAGCATTGAAAATAACTGTAAATAATATAAAATACTTAATACAAGCCAAGGAACTATATGAATACAACTACAAAACTTTTCATACAAATAAAATCAAATCCAAACAATCAGATAAAAGATTAATTGTTCATGGTTAGGTCAAGCCAATATAGTAAAAATGACATTTGTATCTAAATTGATCTATTTTTTTCAGTGCTATACTAATTAAGATTTCAAAAATTACTCTATGGAACTAGAAAAAATAGTAAAAAATTCACCTGGAAGAACAAAAGGTCGAGGATAATCAAGAGAATCAATGAAAAAAGTGAAGGAAGGTGTTCTAGAATTTTTGGATCTCAAACTATTATAAAATGGTAATTATCAAATTAACTTGGTGCTGGCTAAGAAACAGGGTCATGGGGCAGCAGAATAAATTTGGTACACATTACATTATAATAAATGACCAGACTCAAAGATTTAAGCTTTTTGAACAAAAACTTATTATTTGACAAAAACTTCTGGAAAAGTATGAAAAACAGTATGGCAAACAAGACAATGTCAAAATGGATACATGATTTACACATAAAGAGTGATACTATAAGCAAATTAGGAGAGCATAAAGTAGTTTATCTGTTGGATCTATGGATAAGTGAAGAATTAAGGACCAAAGAAAATATAGAAAGCATTATAAAATGTAAAGTAGATGACTTCTAATTATGTAAACTTAAAAGGTTTTTGCACAAATTGAAAACAATGCAAACAAAATTAAAAATAAAGCAGAAAACTGGGGGAAATTTTATAGTGTCTCTGATAAAGGCCTCAATTCCTTTATATACACAGAACTGAATCAAATTTATAAAAATACAAATCATTCTCCATTTGACAACTGGTCAAAGGACATGAACAGGTAGTTTACAGACAAGAAATCAAAGCTATTTATAGTCATATAAAAATGCTGTAAATCACCATTAATTAGAGATATGCCAATTAAAACAACTTCGAGGTACCACATCATACCTATCAGATTGGCTAATAAGACAAAAAAAAAGAAAATGTGGATGTTAGAGAGAATATGGGAAAACTGGGTCATTAATGTATTGTTAGTGGAGCTGATCCAATAATTCTGGAGAATAATTTGAAACTATGCTCAAAGGGCTATAAAATTATGCATGCCATTTGATCAAGAAATACCACTGCTAGGTCTATGTTCCAAAGACATTAAAAAATGGAGTGGGGGGGAGGGCAATGGGAAGGACCTGTTTATAAGGAAAAAAATTAAAGCAGTTCTTTTTGTGGTGGCTCATTGGAAACCAATGGGGTGCTCATTAATTAGGAAATGGCTAAACAAGTTGTGCTATATGATTGTGATGAAATATTATGATGCTATAAGAAATGATACATAGGATGAGTTCATAAAAATCTGGAAAGACATACACGAATTGATGCAAAGTAAAGTGAACAGAACCAGGAGAATATTGTAGATAGTAACAGCAATATTGTATATTGAAGAATTGTGAATGACTTAGTTACCCTCAACAATACAGTGGTCCAAGACAATCCCAAAGACTAATGATAAATATCCAGAGAAAGGATGTAGTTTGACTAGTTGTAATTGCATGCCATCTTCACTTTCTTGTGTCCTTTTTCTCTTCAGTCTTCTTGTACAAAATGACTAACATGGAAATGTATTACACAATTGCACATGAATAACCTCTATCTGTCTACCAACTCAGGCAGATGGATAGAATTTGGAAGTCAAAATGTTTAAAAAATGTTAAAAAGTGTTTTAACATGGAGTTGGGAGAAAAAAATGAAATCTATTTTTAAACTTTACCTAAAGAGAGGGCAGAGAGAGACAGAGACAGAAAGAGAGAAGGGAATCAAGGAGAATACCTTGGGAGACACCCCTGAGTAGGTCACTGATGATGACTAATCAAAGAGAAGGAAGAGTTTGAAAGGTAGGAAGAATACTAAGAAACACCTGTGGAACAAAACCTCAGGGAGAGAAAGAAACTAAAAGAAGGGGCTGTTCAACAGGTTCAAATATTGTCCAAAGGTCAGGAAGAAAGTCCCTTCAGTTGAGTGAGAAAGCCAGCAGCTCTGTCACCAGGGGCTCAGAGGAAACAGAAATGTAGATAAGTAGAGTGGACTGCTTTATTTAGCAGTCTGGTTCAGAAAGGGAGGAGCTAAAGGACACTGTTAGAGGGCATGGGTGGAACAAAGCAAGGTTTCTTAGGGGTGAGGAGGAAACCCTGAGAAGACAGGGAGAGACTGAATGGTACAGAGGGAGGGCATCTTGAGGAAGGAATGCGAGGTTGAGGGGCTGATGCCATGCTGACATGAGAGCTACCTGTTAGAAACTAGAGCAAAGAAGAGAGAATACAGGATGCAGATAGTCTGGAAACCAGGAGAGGAGAGAGGGACGAGGAAGGGGGAAGTATGGGGAGCTTGAGAAGAGAAGGAAGTATTGAATAGACCTGAAGGGAGTCCAAGTGCAAAGGATCTCCTTAAAGGAAGACAACAGAGGGGAAACATCTCTGTGGAACATAAATAGGATGTCTGCTAAGGACTGGGGGGCGGGTTGCTACATGACTCCCATGAGCAAACATGGAGCTAAGGTAGTGGTGGGGATGGTTGGGCCAAAGCTGCAATAGGAGGAGGCAGAGAGGCAGTTGAAACCTGAGGATGTGCAGAATTAAGCTGACTCACCACGAAGGTGCAGATAGGGAGGCCTCAATGCTAAGCATCAGACTGTCACATAACAGATGGTGAATAAGCGTGGATAATGCCTAACTGTCAGAGTTGTTCTGATGATGCTCCAGTGACATCCAGGATGGTAAATGCTTTACAAACCTCAGAGTATTATATACATATTAGTTACTGTGAATTAATGCCAACTGTTGAGGGGGGAATTTTTTTCTTTGAAAATCTATCATTTTGGGGCTAACTAGGTGGCACAGTGTATAGAGCACCGGCCCTGGAGTCAGGAGTACCTGGGTTCAAATGCGGTCTCAGACACTTAATAATTACCTAGCTGTGTGGCCTTGGGCAAGCCACTTAACCCCATTTGCCTTGCAAAAACCTAAAAAAAAATCCTATCATTTTCTAGACTAATCATCTAAACTAAGAGAAGAAACATCAACTCCAAGTGCTATGCTCTCTTCTGGTGAGCTAACATTCAGATTGCACCACTTTGACCCCCTCTCCGAGCTGCCTCAGTGTAGACCATTTCAGAAGGCCATAAGCAGCAGTGCTTCAAGGGCAGAAACTTGGGGCCCTTTCTTTACAGGGAAGGGCCAGAACTTGGAGAGGCTCTTTCAGAACCACTCTCCTGCCCAACTGTCTTTAAGACCTCCCAAGGTTGGAACAGAAAACTCCTATAGGACAAGTGCTCAATTTCTGCTTTTCTTTCTATAGGGAAATATGAAAGTTCATTGATATGTGCCAAGTTCTGAAGAACTTTTTAAAAAAAGGATTGAGCATGAATCCAGAAAAAGAGCATCATTCACCCTGTGAACAAATTCAAAGTAAAAAGAAGATTTTTTTATTCCTTATTTTTCTGACAGGAAAAAACCACAATTTGGATCTCTCCTTCAAGTTCCAACATGCTGCAGGATTTTTTTCAGCATGGGGGTGCCCTCCCCTCCCCCTTCTCAGTTCCGCTTCATGTTACATCTTTGTCCATTAAACTGTGAGGGCAGGAATTGCTGTCTGCCTATCTGTTCACTCATTGCCAAGCACAGAGATTGGCACAGAAGGCACTTAATCAAATTTTACTGACCAATTTATCTTGAGAAGCAGTGTGGTGTGTGTATAAGGAACTCTGGAGGAAGAGGATTCCAATTCTACCTCTTTCACCCACTACTAGCATGACCTTGTACAAGTCACTTCACCTCTAGAAGCCTCAGATTCTTCATCTGTAAAACGAGGGTGATGGACTCAAAGGTCCTGACCCCTGATAACTCTATGGAACCCATGTTCTCTCCCCTCAGACTGAGGTAGAGAGAACACACCAGACCTACTGAGGCCTGATGTTGACAACCCCGCAGAGTGAGATCACGAGGATGCTGAGTCACCTGACAAACAGGTTGAAGGAGGAAACATTAAGAATCACCTGCGGTATGAGATTCAGCTGAATTCAATTCTCTCCCCTCTTAGGAAATGTCCAACCTTCTTTTCCCCAAAAGTGACAATGTGCAGTCACCTCAGTCACCCAGTCACCCCCTGCCCCATCTAGTGTTATCCTCTCTCTCTCTCTCAACATAAATAAAAGACGTTTTCTACAGAGGAATCTAAATTCCTTTAAAAATGATCAATATTATCCAAGAAGCTAAACATTACCACAAAAGACTACCATAAAAAATTCATGATTGAATAAAACAGAAGAAATGCTTTGTGTTATCTCATGACTTGGGATGAGACAGGCATAGAGTAAACTGGACAATCCCTACCAAAAACCCACCAACCTTGGGAGCAGAAGCAGAAAGGTAGTGTCCTTAATGCCAGCACCACCTTGATCTACCTCCTCTCTCTTCTGCCTACCTGCCTCCAGCTGGCCACTTCCTGATGCTCTGGCCTCATGTCTACCCAACAAGCCTTATGAGTATTTCTCTAAACCTTCTCCATGGGCACAGTGCCTAAGGGGTGCCAGCAGACTGTGGAATACACACACACTCTTCAGGGCCCTGGGGGTAGGTGGCAGTGGGTGGGCCAGACGCTGGCACAACAGCACAATCCCCAGCCTCAGTCCCATCTAGATGGGGCATACACAGACAGATACACACACACACACACACACACACACACACACACACAAACACACAGAATACACACAGAGAGGTGATGGATGTTACTGGAATGTACCATAAACCAAACAAACAAATAAAAGGAAAAACACCTAGTCAGATTCAGAATTGTCTTTTTGGTAGCCACTATGAGACCTGGGAGTGGCCATCTCTTTGGGAGAAAGCGCCAAGGCAGCAGAATGGAAGGGCAGCTCCCCCCCTCCCCAATGCCCATGCCTCTGCCCCTCCCGTGACATTCTCGTGGCAGCTTAATGAGAGCTTATGAACTGGTCTCCCATAGCTGCAGTGAGTTTGTGGACAGAGCAGCTAGGATGACCTCAAGCAGCAAAGGAAGAGAACGGCGCCACTTACCTGCAGGCCTTGAAATGTCTATCCCTGGACCGTGGCAGTGTCCATCTGCTCAGTATCTCCATTGAAACAAAGTTCTGGAGGCACTGCTAATCGTGAATGGTCAGCTACCTGGTGCTTCGAAGAAGCTTGCAAAGTGGTTAGTGGGAAAAGAGGGAAAAAAAGCCAATTCACCTGTAGAGCAATCGTGGTGTTCTTCGCAGGGTACTTTCCCACCAGGCCTTGTTCTTTGCGTTTCTTGAATTTCCTAAAGTAGTCCTGTATCAGGAAAGTGGCATAGAACTTCCCCACGGTTACCTCATCATCTAGATGGACAGACCAGACAGAGCTCTCCCGAGTCAGCACATGTGGACCAAAAGCCTCAACGCACACACCTGGCTGAGGGGCAATGAGTAGGGACGGGGCATGAGCACCCAACCCGGGACCCTAGCTAGCATGAAGCGGGCTCAGCAAAGCAATTGGGGCTCTAAGTGAGAGTCATTTAGTGAACGAGCAGGAAACAGAAGATTTTTATGACATTAACAGAGGCAGCATATTAGTAAAAACTGTGAAATGCTGTCTGGGTTATTTTCTCAAAGTAAAAAAATAAAAGGGAAAACAGAAGGGGATCAGTGGGCCACATTTTCACCTCAGCACACAGAGATTTACATGTGCAATCACAAAGAATCTTAGCTGCAATTGCCCACCCAAATCTCAGATGCATGAGATGAAAGAGTTGACCACTGAGAGGTGGAGAGAAAGCTCTACGAGTGTGGTGAGGGGTCCTGGCCTGAGCTATGGATGCTTTCTCTCTGCCAATGACCTCCATGTTGGATGGGCAGCGAGAGCTCCAGCTAGCCCAGAAACAGAGCCAAAGTCCCATGTACAGAGTTTGAATTGGAACTTGGCTGGCGATGTCGTTGACGATGCATGAGGCAGAATGGAGCCGTGGCCTACCCCATGTAAAAGGACCAGGCCCCATGGACTCAACTGTGGGGGAACCTGTGAGTGGGTAAAGTCAAGTGAAAAAGCTGGGTTTTGAATGTAAACTGGAGGGTAGGCATCATAATGATAAACCTCATGTGACATGATACAGAAAGCAAGGGCTCTTTTTCATTGTTGCAATAATAATACATATGATCCTAGATCTTGAGTGGAAGGGAACATTTAGCCTCATTTTTCAGATGAGGAAACAGTTTAAGGGACTTGCCCAATCATGGTCTGGTATGTTGTATGCAGTGGATGGTTAATAAATGTTTGTTCAATTGAACTGAACATTTAACTAGAAAAATAACCATTAAGCCAGATCCATGCTCTATGGGAAGAAATAAATCTCAGTGGGATTTATGTGTAGTGTAGAGAGTGCTGGGTTTGAAGCCAGAGGACCAGGGTTAAAATCCTGCCTTTGACTCTTCCCTCACTGTGTGGCCTGGAGCAGGCTGCCTCACTTCATCTCTGAGTCTCAGCTTCCTTTGCCCTAGAAGAGGCATTGGCCTTCATGGTCCCTTCCAGTTCTAAATATAGGATCTCTGGAGGTTCTCCTATGACCTGATGTGACCGATATGGTTGGCACACCCATGGTTGGAGTCCTGACTGACATTCCATACAGAATCTGCTCCCATATGACAGGCTAAGGTGGAGGGAACCACAATCATGTTTGAAGTTTTCATGCTCATGGCTTGCATGACCCTGACTCTCTAGCACTGCCTCCAACCCTTAGGATTATCCTTGAGGGTTGCTTAACCTTCATTTCTTGTTCAAAGCTTCTTCCTTGGGAAAGGGAATTATGTGCATTCCTGTCTCTGATTTGTGTCTCCTGATTGTCATCTGTGGAACAGAATGAAGTTTCTCCAAACATAATTTTTCTAAACTCTGTGATTCTAAAAGGAGAAATGTCAGCCTCATCTACCTTGAGAAATCTTTCTAAATATGATCTGATGCTAAAATGTTTATTAAACCTATAAAGGTTTAAGATGAAAAAAGCCCATTACGATCATGGATATGGTCACACCTTTCATCTTCCCAACCTTTCTTTCATCCACATATTAAGCACACACTCAAGCTAGTACTCTAGCCCTTGACCTGGAGGATTTTGCCTGAGCTGACTCAACAATCTGAAATCTGACCAGTATTTTCAGCCTCAGGCCTCCTCTCTGAGGGACTGCACGCCTCTGGTGGAGGCTGGAGCACTCTGCTGACCCTCTGGATGTGCTCACCACCTGCTGCCTGGCTGAGGGAGTCTCTCTATGACCTGGGACAAGGCAGCAGCTCTTGGACATTTGTGAAACAAGTGAAGTGCCAAAGGCTCCTGATCTGTTTACTTTGGAGACCCACAGAGACCAGCATCTAGTCTGAGACCTGTGCTCTTCGTAGGATTTGATTTGACTCTTGAATTAGCCAATGTGGCCCTGGGGGGAATGGCAGGATTAATTTTCAGGCCTCCTTAGGTGTATAGTTGCTGAGGCTCTTCCAGACAGTAGTCCACAGTCATCTTAGGGAACCAGGTTTTTCTTAGTAGAATCCTGGTTCCCAAGCAGCAGAGTCATGGCTGGATTTCTAGGAAGCAGAATTCACAAATCATTCTCTTATGTCAAAATAGATGACAGGGTAAAGTTTGAAAGAGTTCTGTAAATGCAGTGTTATCATTTTATGGTCATGGAAGCCAGTAAGATGAGCACAAGATGTGGCAGGGCTCCAACAGAACTTTGGAAGAATTAACAAACCAAAGCACTAGCAAGATAGGAGAGAGTGTCAGGGGAGAGAAGCAAAGATCTGGAGAGAAGAAGGCCTGCTTGGGCCCTCTGGAGTAAGAATTTGCTATTACGACTTTGGGGGATCGTGGTTATCCTCTCTTTACAAGATTGTAAGTTCCGTTAGCACAGGAATAATGCCATATTGACCTTTGGGTTTTTTCCAGTGGCTCAAACCCTATACGGTCTGCTGAACTGAAGCAGAGATCTGGTCATGGTAGGGAAGGAGGCAAAGAAGTGAGGTTTGGATTTCAAGTCAAGCTCTCCTTTGGGGTGAAAGTAATCCAAGTCAAGGAAGAGATATAAGGTGGGAGAGAATTGTTGATTGAGAGATTTTATTTTCCCTTGTCAGAAAGAATTCTAAATTCACTTAAGATCTCAACCCTATTGTGATCTATAAACATAAAAATATGGAAATTCACTTAAGGAAAAAAAAGCAGTTGGACTAAATCAAGTCTCCCCAGAAGAGATCTTTGATGAAGGTAAAACAATTTTGAAGACCAATATACAAGAATGAAAATCAACAGATGGTGTAACTGAAAAAAAAAAACCTCCCTGAGGCAACCACACACCTGTCCACTCGTCGACCTTCCCAACTTTCAAAACACTTTGGGAAACCTGTTTCCACACTTCTTAAGGGCACACTTGATGAAAATATCAAACAGGAAAAAGCATGCTGCCATGAAGGTTTTTCTACAAGAGTTTCCATCTTTACGTTCATGTAAGTGACTCAAAGATACAGTGAATATGTGAGCTCCCTGGGCAGAGAAGGAGGCAAAGAGAAACTCTGGGGTGGTTTTAGGATATTTCCCAAATATCATCTGCTTGCTCTTTTACTATCAGTCATCAATTACTATCAAAAACCACTGGACACCAGAGAGACCAATGCATCTTGGAGGGCTATCCTCCAATGAGGTGTGTTTCTTGCTTCATGAAGGTCCAAGACAATTCCTTGACAGCTGCAAACACAAATATCACTTCTTTGATGATCTTCCAGTAATAACTAATAAACAACGAATCACACAGAATATGTACATTCAAAGGTAGTCGTAGTCATAGTCATAGTCAAAATAATAATGATGGAAGCTTACATTTCTTTGCCAACTCAGTGCCAGGCACTTTATGAATATTATTTCATTTGATCTGGAGAGGATCACAACAACCATGGGGAGTAGATGCAGGTATTATCTCCATTTTAGAGATGAGAAAGCAGAGGCAGACAGCAGGTAAGTGACTTTCCCAGAGTTACCAAGGTGGTAAGTGTTAGAGGCTGGTTTGGAAGTCAAGTCTTCCTGACTCCAGGTCCAGGACAATGAATAAAGCACCAAAGTCAGGAAGACCCAAAGTCCAGCCCAGTCTCTACCTTCTGCATCCCCTTTTGTAGCTAGGTGACACAAGAAAAGCTAAGAACACTGCTGTAGATAGAGGGTGAGGCTCTCCAGGTCCTTTCTTTTATAGAGAGTCTCCTGAGTGCATCAAGTCCAAGAAAATGACCCAATCCAGGGGTGGAAAATGGTGACTGGCCAGCCTGGTAGGCCCCTGCTGAGTGCTTCTGGTGGAAGTAGACACAGCTGGTGGATGCTGAGGAAGAAAACTGTCTGGGTTGCATGTGGGAAATTACTTTGATGTCAATGGAGCATGACCTGGTGAATCCAAGTTGAGACGTGGAGTTAGGAAGACTTGAATTGGAATCTTGCCTCAAAACCCATGGGACCTCTGGTCCATCATTCGAGCACTCAGCCTTGGCATCCTCATTCAGAAAATCTGCACAATTAGAGCACATCCTTCTTGGGGTGGTTGGGATGAACAATAGAGCTCAGGGCATGATCACAGCAATCATTCTTATTGTCACTGTATTTCTGTGACTTCATTGGTCCAGGAAAGGCATTCCCACTACCCATACAGACTGTCATTTGTTCCCCAATTTGGTATCTTAGAGAGGTGAATTGGGCATGCAACGACTTGCCCAGGGTCACACAGCTAGAGGTGTAAGGTCTTTCTGGCATCAGGGCCTGCTTTCTGTTCATGACATGAAGTTGTCACTATTGTGATAAATGTGAGCTTTCATTATTATTATTATTATTATTATAATTGTCTCCCTGATCCCAAACCCCACCCTTCTAACACCAACATTCTTCTGGTAATATTCTTCTGGAACATCGTGATTTCCAAAACCAAAACCAAAGTTGGGGATACTCAAAAGATGACAGATAAATTGTATTTATAAGAAGACCTGGACTTTATCAACCTGCAAGCAAGCTATGACCACAAAGATATGTTGTAAATGAATGATCAGAAATGGCAAGAGACCAGTTGTGCAGCAAGAACAAAGGCCCTCCCTGGGATTCACAAAATGATCAATAAGGACTTTGAAGCACTGGACAGATCCTCTGTACTGACAAGAATCACACAGAGAAGACTTCAACTTGCACCAGTGAAGGAGTAGATCATGGAAGGCCATCTGAAATGCTGGGAAGGAAATTCTGAATATTAACGATGTCAATGAGTCCAGAGAGGGCACCAAGGCCAGAAAGGAACTGTCTGTTCCTTTTTGATTTCTGCAAGGGTCTCCAGCAAAGTTGAATTTTGTATACCTTCTAGCAGGAAGGCTACAAATCTTCCTTAAGTACTCAACGAAATGGAAAATTGTGACCATATACAACCAAGCCAAGGGGGCTGTTTGACCATTAGGCTGTCCCTAGGGTTGTAGTTATAGAGGGCTATGGAAAGCACCGTCTCCCTATCCTGGTTTTGGATAGCTGTATTCTTTACTCATCTCTTTCTGTTCTAAATTTCATTCTTTCAGGTGAAGTTGAGAAGTAAACAAAGCCTTTCCCTGCGCCTAGGACTTTGGGCCATTTGAGCAATTATTAATTTAAGATTATACCTGAGCTAGTTTAGAAGTGTTTTCATTCGTAACTTCAAATCAAATAATAATCCAGCGAGAACATGTTTCCCCTTTGCCATGATTGCTGTTGATTGATAATTTTTTGTTTATTGCTTTTGTTATATAATACAAATGGCTTTTTTTGAACTTTGGGATTGAGATATGTAAACAGATGCCATGTGAAGCTATAAATCACTTAAGAACCAGGTGACTCTTATCAAGGTGGGAGAAGAGCAGTTCAATATATGCTCCAACAAGAAGACCTTCCTCGGAGAGTGCAGAGAGCATGTATAGGAGGAGCCTGACTTGAAGATCTCTTCCTAAGTCACCAGTGATCTCTTTATTGAATATCCAATAGCCTTTTCTCAATCTTCTCTTTGCAGCCTTTGACATTATCCATCACCCTCTCCTCGATTCAACCTGGACTCTTTTCTCTCTAGGTTTTGTGGTGCTTTTCTTTAGGGTTCTTCTTCCTCTGACTATTCTTCTCCAGTCTCTTTTGCTGGATCTTCAGCCAAGTAGTTCCACCTAACCACTGATATCTCCCTAAGGTTATTTCCTCATGTGCTTCTGCTTAGTGAACTTGTTAGTTCCCAAGTATAGAATGACCATCTCCAAGCAGATGACTCTCAAACCTGGATCCAGCCTCAAGTCTTGAATCTCAAATTGGATGTCCCATAGACACCTTACACCCCAAATGTCCACAACCACTCATTCTCTTTTTCTCTTCCTAATCTCAATATTTTTCACATCTCTGATTCACTATAGCAGGCTTTCCAAACCCTTCCATGTCTCCTCAAACCTCTCACAGTTCTCTCCCCCTCTAACTTTCTTAACTGAGATCCTGACCTCAAACTTCACTGAAGAAATTGAGGCCATCTGCTGAGAACTCTCTCCTCTTCCTTCTTTCTCCTCTCATTACTTAGAAACCACTCTCTCCTCTCTCAGCCTGTCTCATAGGCAGGGATGACCCTTTTCTTTACAAGGAAAATCCTTGTAAATGCACATGTGAGCCCAGTTCATACAGCAGATGAGTCTCTATTGTCCCTACTTTCCCACTGGTCTCCAGTCTCTCCCTGTCTATAGGCTGGTTCCTTCCTACCTACAAACATCTTCATGTTTCCTTCATCCACAGAAACTCCTTCCTCATCTTTCCATCCCCTCCTAGCTGTCATCTTATCTCTTCTCCTTTTTTTTTTGGGGGGGGGGCTAACCTTAAAAGGCCATTCACAATCACAGAACTCCTATTTCCTTTTCTCTTCCTCTTTACTTAATTCTCATCATTTACCTGATTATTTACCAAGTCATCAATGATCTCCTATTTGATAAGTCTGATGGCTACTTCCCAATCTCTAACCTTTGTGACCATTCTGCAGTCTTTTTAACTGTTTATCACCCTTTACTCCCGTGATCTTTCTTCTCTCTGGCTTTCCGAACACCCCTCTTTCCTTTTTCAAATCTTCCCTTTCTGACGACTCCTTCTCCATCTCCTTTGCTGGATCTTCATGCAGCTCCCACTCATTAACTGTGGCTATCTCTCCCAGAGCTCTGCCCTCTTTTCTCCCTCTGTACCATTTAACTTGGTGATCTTATCCTCTCCCATGGATTCAATTAGCATTTCTATGCTGATGATTTTCTTACCTCAGTTTTATATCTTCAACTGCCTACTGAACATCTCAGAATGGATCACACAACTATCTTAAACTCAACACATCTAAACATGAATTTGTTATCTTTTCATTGAAACCCTCCTTTCTCCTTAACTTTCCTATTACTAGGGAGAACACCATCATTTTCCCAGTCACTCAGGCTTACAAACCCTGGTGTCATTTTTGATTCTCATTCTATCTCATTGTCCATATCCAATCTTTTGCCAAAGTCTGGTTAACTCTACCTTCATCATATCTCTTCTATATGCCCCCTTATCTTCACTGACCCTGCCAGTCACATTGTGCAGGCCCTGATCTCTTTATGCCTGTAATCTTGAAGTAACATTTGGATTAAAATCCCTGCCTCAAGTCACTCCAATTGGTACCAAAGTGATCGTCTTAAAGAGCATATCTGAGCACATCACTCTCCTATTTATTCAACTCCTATGATTCCCTATTAGCTCCAAAATCAAATATAAAATCATCTGTTTGGTGTTCCAACCCCAACTTTAACCCTACATTTCTCCAGTCTTTTTACTTCTTAAGTTTCCTCCCTCTTTATTCCCCCCTCCCCCTAACATTTACTCTTCATTCTAGTAAGATAAACCTTCTTACTGCTCCACAAATAGGACACTCTCTCTCTTGCTTCTGGGCATCTTCTCTGTCTGTCTCGCTATGCCTTTCTCTCCCTCCCCATCTCAGCCTCCTGGTTTGCCTAGCTTCCTTCAAATACCAATTAAATTTCATCTTCTATAAGAAGGCATGCTTTAAGTATTGCCATGCATGCTCTCTGATAATCATGGAGCATCAGAAGAAGAGGAAGTCACATGGCCCTGGGATAACACAAAGGGAAGTCACATCAGAGTAGCAAGATGGATCTCAGCTTATCTGGAAGCTCCCCCAGGTCCTGCAGCTCCCAGCTTGGCCTAAGGCCACTTCCTTCCAACTTATCCACTGTCATCTCTGAGATTACATAGATCTCTTGAGGGGATGTGGGATCATAGGGGCTAATCTCAAGGAAATCTGTCTATGTAAATTTGTAACTATCCTCTCCCTGGCCATCTCAGCAATAGGGCACTCTACCTCCATCTGTCTACAGGTCTTCAGAAAGCAGAGACAAATCCAATGTTGTATGACTAGCTACAGCTCAGTTACATTCTCACATGCAATCTTTCTGGGGTGGGGGGGGATTGGTAACCCTCATAAGGGGAGACATCCTTAAAAGTAGAACAGGGGCGGCTAGGTGGCATAGTGGATAAAGCACTGGCCCTGGAGTCAGGAGTACCTGGGTTCAAATGTGGTCTCAGACACTTAATAATTACCTAGCTGTGTGGCCTTGGGCAAGCCATTTAACCCCAGTTGCCTTACAAAAAACCTAAAAAAAAAACCCAAAAAAACAAAGGTAGAACAAAGACTTTTGGCATTCTTAACCTGGTCATAAGAAGTTAACCCTTCCTAGGTCTCTTCTACGCAAACCATCTATAAGGAAGGAGAAAATTAAAAGTATTTTGATGGCAAACCAATTTTATGAACTTCTCTGCCTTTGTCAAATTGAAAGAAAGTGAAACTCAGAGATTTGAGTCACTTGCAATGGGTTCAGCGTGGAAAAAGGTTAACGTGTGGGAAAGCTTAGGATGAAGAGTCCTTTGGTTGGGAGCAGTGTCTGTGTGTAGGCCCAGCTGGCCATTCTGACGCATGCATCTGAACAGCAGAAAACAGAGAAGGGGAATAAATTGGCAAGAGATAACACTGATTCCATGCCACCACCCTAAAACAGAATTGCTTCAGAATATTCGGAAAGACTGAGACTTGAGAGGAACAGAGGCTGCAGAGAGAGCTTAAGCACATTGTTACAACAGTTAAAGAGAGCAGTTCATTGAGGCCATGCGAGCACTCAGGGAGGCAAAGGGGATGGAATTGAAACCAAGGAGGTTGTTTTAAATGTGCAGCATCAGTTCTGTGAAAAATCTGTTTTCTCAAGATTGGGCCTTGTGCTTTCCTTCCCATTTTAGGGGCCCATCCTCCCCAGCTGTAAGCTGGCAGTCCTGCCAGGCATGAGCGGCAATCTGGAAGGGTAAGAGCAAAGATGACTTCTGGCCAGGCTCACGCAGGGGATGAGGTTGGGCTGGGTTGGGCAGGCATGGAGGGTCACCTGCTGCCGCTGAGGCGGCTTCCAGCTGGAGCCCAGCATCACTCTGAAAGTGAGGTCAGCTACAAGCAATACCAGGGCTGAGAGAGAGCACAGGAGCTCCCTGGGGACAACCAACAGACCCTGCACCTTTAAAACGGGAACAAAGCAGGTCAAAAATAACCACCTTGCTCTGACTCTGGGTGCCATGGAAAGAAAATGGAAGCATATCTTATATATGCATATATATATATATACACTCTATATAATATATATGTATATATAAATATGAGAAAAGATCTGCTCAGTTATTATAAAGCCGGGAACAAGAGATAAAGCGGGTGAGTTAGCTCTGTTTCTATTTGAGTCCCAGACTGAAGGGGATGTTCTGTCTACACATGGGAAGACATTCATTCTTGGTGAGAACATGGACCAAAATACCATTTTAAATTCGTAAAGCTGTCTATCTTCCTTGGGAAGCAAACAGGCAAATAAAAACATTTTTCAGCTTCCTGAACAAAAGTGATGGCTGATCCTTTGGGAAACTGCCTCTGTCTCCCCTTCTCTTTCTCTATCTCTCTCCCTGCCTGTGTCACTCATCTCTGTCCCTTATTTGCTCTGTTCTTGTCTCTGCCTTCTCTCTTCCCATCTATCTCTCCCTCCCTTCTCCCCATCTATCTCTCGCTCATTCTTTTTCTTCCTCTCTGTCACTCTCATTCTCTCTGTCTCTTCCCCACCCTTCTAGCTATCTTTAACTATCATTCTCTTTCTCATTAGCTAATCTACCAGGAAGAAAATTTGCTTTCCAGATACCTGGTCTTCATTTCCTTTTTACCTTTGAAGACCAGTGTCCCTCTTCTTCCTCCTGGCCAAAATAGTTTTCACCTTTTCCCAAGTAAATCCTGCCTGAAGGCCGCAGTGCACCATTGGGAAGGCTGCTGGCTGTGACCTAGTGGCTTCTGGGCTAAGACTGGGCATTCTGGGGTTCTGCATGGCCTGTCTTCCTGGCTACCGTGATAACAAACACAGAGCTCAATCACACTGTGGAAAACTGAATGCACTGACCACCAGCTGGAGGGACAACTTGGTCAAGAAGCTTCATGCTGGTTTTTTTCCAGATTTTCTTGATGACTGCTCTGAGCTCCTCATTTGCCTGTTCCAGATTCCCTGAAAGAAAGCAAGAGCATCCTAAGCCAGCAGTGCCTTGGGGGAAATGGGCATGAACCCCTCCTCTAGACTTGTCCCCTCAGCTCCTCACACCCAGGCTGGTTGAAGGCCACTCTAGGAGGCTGTCTTGCTTCCTGAGGTTCTCCCCATCTCCTGTTCAAACTCACTGCCAGCCTCTATTTCTGCTAGGATAAAAACCAAACTTCTCCAACTCCCGCTGCCCTTTCCCATCTTTCTATTGAAGGACACCTTGGTAATCCAGGCAGATCCATCTCGTGCTTCTCCCTTTCTTAGGCAGACTGCAACCCTGCCTTGGCACCCAGGACCTCAAGCTAGCAGACTCTGGCCCCCCTCTAACCTCATGCCCCAACCTCAGGCCTGGCCATGACCTACCACCCTACTTCCCCAAATGTCTGGGCCTTCTCTGAGGAGCTCAGCCTCTGACTGGTGATGGTGCTTCTAGGCAGGAGTAGGGAAGCAAGCCCACAGTCACCCTTCTTGGTTGGGATTAGTTCTTGTCGTCCTCTACTCAGTTAAGAGTTTGGGTTTAGTTTAAAAAATCAAAAATCAAAAAATTTTGACTAAAATAAAATTTTTTAAAAAATTAAAAGAGTTTGGGTTTAATGAGTGGGGTGGCACCAGGATGCTTTGGTCCACTCTACCAGGGCCTATGGATTCCTCCTGACCCTCCCTCTTCCTGACTTCTCCCCTTACAGACAAGAGCACCCCAGGCTGGACACACAGCCTGGTGTTATCTCTGCTCCCTTATTACCAAGACCTCTGGTGCCTTCCGGCACTGGCCTGATGCAAACCCTGGTCAAGGCAGGCTTTGGCTACTGTACTAGCTGGTAGGAAAGGGGGGCTCTCCCTGATCCATTCACCTTCTATTAAGCTGTCAAAGGGAACTTCCCAAAGGGCAGCTTGGATTATGTTCCCCTCCCTCCCAGTCCAGCAGCTCCAGGGACTCCTGGCCCTTAAAGCTTTGTATCCCTTGATCCCTCCCTTTTCTGCCAGTCTTTTAATAACCTACACTCTTTCCTAAGTTCTATAACCTGAGGACATGGGTTTTCTCCTAAGGGGCTCTTCTTCCAATGATGCTCATTTGTTTTACTTGTTCTCCATGTCTGGAATTCTCTGCCTTCAGATACCCCTGCTCTTCCTTCAAGTCTCAGCTAAAGCATTTGCCAGAAGCCCCTTCAGAACCCCCCCAGGTGACTCTCCCCTTCAGAACCCCCCAGTCACTCTCCCCTTCAGAACCCCCCCCCCCAGTCACTCTCCCCTATAGAGAAATTGGTCTTAGTGAGAAAGAGGGCTATAGCTCTCTGAAGCTGGAAAGTGTCTAGAGGATAAGGAGACAGATGAAAGGTCTTAAATTTATATCATGTGAGAACAGGGAGATTTGTTTAAGGAGGAGTGTCTTATATGTGTCAGAGAAGCCTTAGGAAGAAATGGAAAGCTAGCTTTTTTAAAATTAAAAAATTATGTAATTTTGAATTTTACAATTCTCACTTCCGTCCCCCCACCCCCCACAGAAGGCAGTCTGATAGTCTTTACATTGTTGGAAAACTGATTTTGAAGACAAGAGTTAAGACTCGTCCATCTTGGGGAAGCAGGGGTAGGGGTGTGTGACTGAGCACAACCAGAATGAAAGTGGGGAAGATGTAAAGAGGGCAATTGATGCTCAATGTGAGAAGAAACTTTCTAATGATTAAAGTTTCCTACAAGGATAACAGGCTGCCTCAAGAGACAGTAGGTTCCCCCTCATTAAGGATCCTGAGAGTAGAGGAAATTTTTTTTCCTCATATGGATCGGATTAGATGGCCATTGAGAACCCTTCCAGTACTGAAATTTTGTGATTCCCTTCTTCTCTGCCCAGAGTAAAGGAGGAGGAGGAAGAGGAAGGAAAGGAAGAGCAGAGATAGGAAGGAGGAAGAGAAAAAGGAAAAAGAAGGGGAGGAAAAGAAAGAGGAGGCAAAGGAAGAAGAGGGGAAGGAAAAGAGAGGAGGATGAATGGGGAAGAGGAAGGGGGAGAAAGAGACAAAGGAGGAAAGGAAGAGAAGAAGGAAGAAAAAGGAGGAGGAAGAAAAGGAGGAGGAAAGAAAGAGGAGGAAGAGGAGGAGGAATAAAAGTAATAGAAAAAAGAGGAGGAGAAAGAACTTTAAAGGCACCTCTTCCCTTTCCTTCTCTTCTTCTAGTCTTGAGCACTTGTATAGAACAAATTTTGAAAGGCTTCTAGGGAAAGAAATACAAATCTGAACCATCACCGTTCATTTCCATTCATTCAGTTTTCAGCCTTGCAAGAATTTACCTTCTGTCTTGATTTTCAGAGCAGTTCGAACCAAGGCAAAGAGTGTGGCATTAAACATGACAGTTCCATCACTATTGAGAGGCATGTTCATAGCCACTAATCTCTGCAAATGAAAGGACAAATATTTTCATAGAAGCAATATCATGGACACTATCACCCCAGATTTGGCCACTGGCTGTAGTATTTGAGACCTAGCCTTCCCACTTCTCCATGAGCCCTTTAAGGCTCTGGCTCCAATTCATATTGTGTGACTGGCCTGCTCACTGTTCTACATGGTTCCTAACCTGACTTGCCATCTGGAGTCCCATTTTCTAACTCTTATCACCTTTAAAAGACCCAGTACCTTAGGAAATTGTGAGGACAGTTCTTGGCCTGATGCTTCATGGGAACTGGGAGGCAGCAGCATTTCTATTCATGACTCCTACTGTCACACATTCTTATTGGTTATTCATTTGGAGTCATAGGACTCTAAGCCTATGTTTGCTAAGAATCATTTTCTCATTAAGTTCAAAAATTTTGCTAATTTTCTCTCTCTGACAAAGGAGAACAGATTTAGAGGATCTTGGGACAAGTCTTGAATGCCAATGGTCCACTTTCTCATTTGACATATTAAAAAAAACAGAGCTTCAGAGAAAGGGCAAAAGGTACCCAAGGACACAGTGATGCTATGTGGTACAAGCAGGATTTGAACCGAAGTCCTCTGGCTCCAGCCAACATAAAAATGCTTCCTTCACTGTGCACATGCTCAGTTTATATTTAATTTCATCCAGATTTTATATTGTGACACATTTTTACATATTATTCACTTTTCTTTTTTCTTGCCTAGAAAGGCAACACTGACTAGTGGTTAAAAAACCAGTTCAGAAAGACCTGAATTCAAATGCTGACAAAACCTATCTTTGTGTCTAAGAAAGTCATGAGGTGGGTGACCATGGTCATCTCTCTGTGTGATAGAGATCTGACAGAGATAGTGGAACAACTGAACCCACAGATCTCTGCTCTGGCAGAATGGAACTTTCAGAGCTGTCCTTAGGGCATACATAAATTTTTTATGCAGTTTTTAAAAAGATGTATTAAGGACTCTCTTTCTTTTTACTCCCTTGATGATGTTTGTCCTTTATCCTCCAAAAAGACCATGAAATCAGGGAAGTGATGCCATGACAAGTACATGAATTAGATTGGAGTGAGGGCGGCTGTGCTAAGTCCACAGCCTCTTTTCCTCTAGGATCATCTGGGTCCAGTGGTCAGATATGAATTAGGATGACTGGAGATGGCCTTCATGTGAGGCTATCAGGGTTAAGTGACTTGCGCAAGGTCACACAGCTAATTAATGTCAAGTGTCTGAGACTAGATTCAAACTCTCGACTCTAAGACCAGTGAATTAGCCACTGTGCCACCTAGCTGCCTTTTTTTAAACTCCCCTATCCACTCCCTCCCATTGGAAAAACAAAGTTCTTGGAACAAATATGGGCCAAATCAAGCAAAACACATCTCTCCATTTGTCATGTTCAAAAATCCATCTTGTCTTTTAGATGGCTTCTTAGGGTGAAGTTGTGGAGAAGGGAGCTTTCTCACCCAGGAAATCCCTACACAAATGAATCAAAGGTTCAGTTCCAATCCTCTTTATTTTCTCCAATCAATCTCTAGTCATGTGAATGGGACAGAGGATAGAACCCGGAAATGTACCCAGAAAGCCCCTAGTTAAAATCTTGTGCTCACCAGGGAATTTCCTGGCTCCTAAGAGCCACCATCCTTGGGAAACCATTCACTCTGGGCAAGTTCTCTTTCCTTCAGTTGAGGTCATCCTCCTACTGGGCCCAGACCTTCCCTCTGGGCCACACAGCCCAAGTGTCACCCAGTCCTTCCAAAAGAGATATATCAAGAGGTTTCAATCCCCATCCAGGTAGTGACCCAGGGCCTGGACAGGAAGAATCATTCCCCAAGCAGCAGGAGAGAGGGCACCAAGTGTGGCACCTACCTTGCAGGCTACTCTGTGTGGGCACAGTTTGCCAAACCCCAGTGGTGGCTGGATCCGTCGAAGCAGAGTCACCACATCAAGGTGCTTAATCCTTCCTCTGAAACAAACACACCCCATGAAAGTGACAGTATCATGACACCTCTGAGAGAGCCCTGGCTGGCAGGGAGAACATGCAAGCCATACACTATCAGGAACATGGGAGACAGAAAAGTCCTGCACACTTACTTTGCTTCTGGGTCATATTCTGACCATATTCGTTTGAATTCATCCAAATGATGTGGACCCAAAATAGACCAATCTCGGGTCAGGTAATCAAAGTTGTCCATGATGACAGCCACAAATAGATTGATGATCTAGGCATGGGGAAAAATAAGGTTGTTTGAATACAAGGGGAGAGACTTCAGTTAGGGTGGTATGAAGAGACTGGAAAGGGTCTCAAAGACACAGCCATATGACCAAGGGAGAGTATCTGAGTCCTCCAATCAGCACTGATGAATCACGGTCTACTATCATCTGGTGGGGGGTGGTAAAAGGTACAATGAAAAGCTTATTCAACCTCCCTGAAGTGGGGATGGAGGAGTGAGGGGAGGAGCTAAGGAATTTGAGCTCATGGTGCAGGAGGGTTTAGTTGAAGCATTTCTGCACAACCTGTCCCACCAGGCCCAGACCACTTGAGGAGCTCAGAGGCTCTCATTCCCTTTGAGATTCTGGGATACCTTTCCAGGACAGCTATGGTATGATCTTACATGGGAGCAAAAGGAGCTATGCTCTTAATATTCACCTTCTCCAGGCTCTGAAGGATGATGGAGATATCTCCACCCTCACTCCCACGCCTATTCTGTCACCTGAACAAAAGCAACACGATTTGTGGAAATGTCTGGAAGTTGTTGTTTCTTCTATTGATCTCATTCATAGCAAAGGTCAGGTAGGAGTGCAGGCCAGCAGAAAGCTCCCCAGGTGCTCTCACTTGTTGGCAGCTGGGGCAATGAGGGGCAGAGCCCAGGGTAGTTGGAACCATAAGTGCCTGGGCTCAAAATCACTCTTGCCACAAACTAGAGTCCTAGAGTGACTTACCAGAAAAGCACAAAGCATATAAAAACTGATGAAATAAACAATGGCAAAATTGCTGCCACATGTGAATTCCTCTCCAGGGTTATAATCAGACTCTGGGTCACAGCGTTTCCCAGGAAGACATGCAAGCATGATTTCTTGCCAGGCCTCACCGGTTGCACACCTTTGGGGGGGGGAGAGGGAAAGGGAAGTGGAGAAAGAAAAAAGATTACAAAAATAAGCACAAATAAACAAATATGTGTGTTTCTGTATATATATTTATATCTATGTCTAAATCAGTATCATCCAAGATCAATGATTTTAAGGGACATTAATTTGAAATAAAAACAGATCCAAATTATAAATTTGAAACTAAATAAGACACAGTGTGATTACTTCCAAATTTTGCCAAGTAGATGTCCTTTCTAATACCTTTGGTAATCAAGAGATAACTGACAACCTGAATTTAGCATATTCATCCTTTGTAAGTAAATTCTTTTCAAACACTTGAAAATTCTCTAAATCTGCACCAACTCTTCTTCTCCTACTGCATTTTTCCTCTAAATTGTCTTTAAAAAAGATCTTACTTCTGCTAAGGGCCATAAATTCAAGCTTCCATTAGTCCTCTGATGGCCTAGCAAGAGCAGCTAGGTGGTACAGTGGAGATAGCAGTGGCCTTGGAATCAAGAGAATGGGAGTTAGAATCCATCCTCAGACACTTGACACTTACTAGTTGTGTGACCTTGGGCAAATCACCTAACCCTGACTACCTTGCATCCAGGGCCATCTCCAGATGTCCAGGTGATTCATATCTGCCCACTGGACCCAGATGGCTCTAGAGGAGAAAGTGAGGTTGGGGACAGCATAGTATCCCCTCACTCCAATCCAATCTACACGCTTGTCATGGCATCACCTCCCTGATGTCATCTTCTTTTTCGAGAATAAAGGATAAGCATCATCATCCAAAAGTTGACTTAGCCTAACAATAAGCCTTCATCTGGCTCTGGATGTTGGAGATAAGGATTATTATCCCTGTTTCACAAAGGAGGAGAGTGATGCTCCCCACACCTGGTAAGTGCTTAGGGGGAGTATTATTCTGCCTGCTTCTATACCATCAGCTTCCTAACACCCTATATAGTCTCATCAATACGGTGATTTCCATGGGCCCCAAAAAGGATCCTGAAATGAAATCATAGATACACAAATACCAAAAGGAATGAAGGGAAGGGAATTGTCATTGAATTAAGGACAACTGCTTCTACTGCAGGCCCCTTGGGTCAGAGACTGGAGGGCTGTGGGCATCACCCATTGGGGTCAGTCACCTGAACAAAAGCAACACGGCTTGCGGAAATGTCTGGAAGTTGTTGTTTCTATTGATCTGGTTGTTATCTTTCATGGCCACTTTCCCAAACATCTGGAAATGAAAACAATTAAGAAAGATGCTGAATGCTCTTTGAACACAGGATGCCATGTAAGTCAGCAGGAGCTAGAGGGTACCAGCTTCTCTAGTCAAATACATCCCCAGTGGAAGAAAAGCCTATGGGGAGGGTGAGCACGTTTCATATTTGTCCTGGTGCCCTTTGGGCACCTAGTCCTCACTTCATACCTCATGTTCATTCTCTGATAAAGAGAGGCCCCCATAAGACACAGGCTCCCAAGTCAGAGGCAGAAAGGAAGGTTCCACACAACCCAAGATGTCAATAGCAGCATCTTTTGAGGAAGGCAGGAAAGGATTAAACATACATCATAATGCAATGCGTTGAAAGTGAAGAATTCAGAAAAACATAGAAAGCTCTAAGGTCTGATTCAAAGTGAAGTAAACAGAACCAAGGAAACAACATGCACAAGATTAAATACATATAAATGAAAAAATAAAAGAAATGAAAGAGAATGTTGGGAAAAGTATAATGATCAAGTTAAGAATCAGAAGAATTGAAAAAATGGTTGCTTCATTGTGGATGTGGAATGTAACATGCACTGCCAGAGGCATTTAATAGGCTGGGTGATTTTGCTGAATCGCTTCTTTTTACTTTACATCTGTTATTATAGGAGAACTGATGAGGGAAGAAAGAAAAATATATCTATAAAACAAATGGAATATAAAATTAAAAAGTATCAATTATAGAACAGTAAGTAATTAAAGCAAAGAGAGATGTTCATTAAGCTCATGCTTCACCAGGATGAGAACCTGTTCAATCTGGAATCAATTTTCCTACCTTCCCACCCAATGTTTAGACTTCCTGTTCATGAATAGCAAAGTTGCATTAGACTAGATACTATAGGGCATCCAGTTTTCTCAATTGACCTCTGGTCAATAATGACAATAGGGCCAAGGATTACAATCCACGAGCAATTCCTTTTAAGACTTTTTCCTCAAATAATTTTCAAAGTGTTTCTCTATGTTTCAGAGGAAAGAATGAGTCTCACTGTTCCTCTGTTCTGGAAGGTGCTCTAATTGTTCTGTGTCCACATTGCCCTGGGATGATCTGATGAGCAATTGTACCTAAAAAGTTCACAAAGGAAAGGTAGAGCCATGATGGCACAGAAAAGAAAATATTTTTGCTAATTTCTCTCAACTTTCACTTCTATACAACTTTAAAAAGCACATTAAATTGAATTCTAAGTGGTCTAAAGAACACAATATCAGTGAGTCATTTCCCCAATTCCAGGAAACTAAGAAGGTTTGCAGTCATGGGAATGGCTGACAAGGTGCTCAATGGTGGAAGTGAGGACAACTGTGGCCATTGGTGGAGGTGGATGCAACAGTACAGAAATTCTCAGCATCAGATTCCTGGTGCCCCTTGTGCTGTCATTAGGTACAGGACCAGGGACCAACTAGAAACTCCATCACCAATTACTCAGTTGTGGGTAGCAATTTCTAGGGATGGAGAGAAAAGTTTGGAGTCTTGAGAGACCAGGGGGTCATACTTGGTTAAGACAGGAAACCAGGAAGTCACTGACCATTTCCTAGATCTTGAATATATATATATATATATATATATATATATATATATATATATATATATATATATATATATACATATATATATGCATATATATGTATATATATATATATATGTATATGTATATGTATATGTAAAACCTTACAGGACCCCAGAACTAACTGTGAAAGCAACATGACATAAATACTTCAAGTTTGGGACAGAAACCCCTCCTATTCTCAGAAACGGGCAGAACCCAACTTAAACATAAAATACAAAATCAAGGTTAGAAAAATGATCAAACAACAAAAAGAACAAGATCATAAAACTACTTTTTTGACAGTTAACCTTAAGACAGAGTCAGAAGAAGACAATGACTTGCAAACATGTATAAGCAAAATCTCAAAAGAAAATGTAGACAGAACACAAATCCAACAAGAATTTATAAAAGAATTAGAGAGATTTTAAAGGAACAACAAAAATGTTTTTGAAAATCAAATCAGAATGGTAGAGGAAAAAATGGGAAGTAAATAAGACCAAAAGAAAAATTAAGAAAAGAAAATTAACAAATTGGTTTAAAAAAAAGCCCCAAAATACTGAAGAAAATAACTTCTTTGAAAATTAGAATTGATAAAGCTATAAAAGAACTACAAACTCCACTGAGCTGACCAAATAGTAAAAGAGGTATAAAAGTTCACTGAAGAAAATAATTCTTGGGGTGACTAGGTGGCGCAATGTATAGAGCACTGGCCCTGGAGTCAGGAGTACCTGAGTTCAAATCTGGCCTCAGACTCTTAATAATTACCTAGCTGTGTGGCCTTGGGCAAGCCACTTAACCCCATTGCCTTGCAAAAATCTAAAAAACAAAAACAAAAAAAGCCTAGAATTATCAAGTAGAAGGTAATGAATCCATGACACATCACTTAAAAAACAAAAAAGAACATAATAGAATGAAAAAATAGAAGAAAATTTAAAATGTCTCATTGGAAAAACAACTGAATTGGAAAATAAATTAAGGAGAGATAACTCAAGAGTGACTTAGACTATTTAAAAGTCAAGATAAAAAAGACTCTAGAAATATATATATATATATATATACATATATATATATATATGTATAGAAACAAAGGGCAAAGTAGAAACTGAAAGAATCTACTGATCACTCCTAAAAGAGACATCAAAATGAAAACCTCAAGAATATTATAGTCAGTTAAAAAACCCTATAAAGAATATTATAGTCAAATTCTGGAGCTCCTAGGTCAAGGAGATAAAAGAGAAAACAGAAAAAAACCCATTCAAATGACATAACATCACAGTCAGGATCATACAATATTTAGGAGTTCTACATTAGGAATGCAGAGAGATTAGAATATGATATTCCAGAAGGCAAAGGAGTTAGGATCATAACAGAAATAATCTATCCAGCAAAACTGAGTATTATTCTATGGGGGGGGTGTATTTAATAAAATAGAGGACTTCCAAGAATTCCTGATTAAAAGAATAAAGATGAATAGAAAATCTGACATTCAAACCAAGACTCAAGAAAAGCATAAAAAGGCAAAAATGAGGGAGAAATCATAAGACTCAATAAGACTAAATTATTTACATTTCTGTAAGAGAAGATGATATGTAGAATACCTCAGAACTTTATTATTATTATAATTATTATTATTATTATCTCTACATAGACATCACAAGATTGAGTCAATTATGCTCTCTAAAATATAGAGAAGTGAGAAAGAAAGATGCTTTGAAAGAAGGGAGAATAAAAATGTAGGAAGGGATCTTATATAAAAGAGATATACAAGGAACAGTTTTTTTACTGCAGAGGAAAATGGGGGAGGGGAGCACACAATGCTTGAAGCTCACTCTCAACTGAATTAATTTAAAGATGGAAGAATATGTGTGTGTGTGTGTGTGTGTGTGTGTGTGTGTGTGTGTGTGTGTGTGTATGCACATGCAAGATCGAGTATAGAAACCTATCTTACCCAACAGGGAAGAAGAGAGGGAAGGGACTAAAAGAAAGGGGGGTATGATAAAATAGAAGGTAGATAAATGAGGCAGAAGTAAGAAGTAAAATGGACTTCTGAAAAAGGGCTAGTGTAAAAATGAGAAGGATAAATAGAAGGAAAAAGGATTGAGGAAAATACACAGTTAGCAATCATAACTGTGAATGTAAATGAGACAAACTCATCCATAAAATGGAAAATGATTAAACCAGAATTCAACAAACTTTAAACAGAAAACACACAAAGTTAAAATAAGGGGCTAGAGCAATATCTATTCTGCTTTGGTCGAAGTGAAAATAGCTAGGGTAGCAATCATGAGCTCAGACAAAGCAAAAGCAAAAATAGATCTCATTAAGAGAACATCAGGAAAACTAAATTGTGCTCAATACCAAATTTATATGCACCAAATGGCAGAACATCCAAATTTGTGTAGGGAAAATTAAATGAATTAGAGTAAGAAATGGAGAGTAAAACTTTACCAGTGGGTCAATTTATCCCTCTCAGATATATCTAATCATAAAATAAATAGAAAAGAAATTGAGAAGGTAAATAGCATTTTAGAAAAGTTAGATATGATAGAACCTCTAGTAATATTGAATGGAAACAGAAATATACTTTTTTTCAGCTGTGCATGACACCTTCACACTCTTACACAAAATGATAATATCTTAGGTCATTGAAACAGAAATTAAAAATTAATTTGAAGCTAAATAATCATAAATAATGAGTCAAAAAAAGCACATCATAGGAAAAAATTAATAATTACATTAAGGAATGACAATAATGAGTCAACATACCAAAAGCTGTGAGATACAACTGAAGTATTATTTAGGGGAAAATTCAATCTCTAAAACCTTATACCAATAAAAGAGAGAAAAAATAGATTAATTGGACATCTACCTAAAAATGCCTAGAAAATGAAGAAATAAAAAATCTCCAATTAAATACCAAAAGGAAATTCTGAAAATCAAAGGAGAGATTAATAAAATGAAAAGTTTAAAACCTGAACTATAAATGAACTTATAAAGAAATCTAAATTAGCAGAATCAATGAAGATGGAATTAATGTGATAATTAGGAGCTATTTTGCTAATTATGTGCCAATAAAACTGACAATGTAAATGAAATGAATGTAAATTTACAAAAATGCCCAGATTAAGAGAAGAGAAAATAGAATAATTAAGCCCATCTGGAAAAAGAAATTGATTGAATCATAAAAGAGTTCCCTAAGGGAAAAAAACCCAGGACAAATGGATATATAAGTGAATGATCAAATATTTAAAGAACATATAATTCCAACACTGTATAAACTATTAGAAAAAAAGTTTTACCAAATTACTTATATAACACAAATAGAGTATTTAATTTATTCATTTATTTTCACATTAGTATAAGGTAATCATGGTAAAGGTAATCATAATTCCCCCTCCTCCCCCATAAAGATAGAGAGGCTTCAAGAAAAATAAAGTGAAAGGAAAAAAGTATTCTTCAGTATGTATTCAGATGCTATCAGCTCTGTCTCTGGTTTGGATTGTATTCTTTACCATAAGTCCATCAGAGAAATCACTTCAATATTTTTTCCCATCATTACTATTGCTAGCTGTATTTCCCTCTACCCTATTCCTCCCCACCCCCACTTATTCTAGTTTCTCTCTCCTTTCACTGTCCCTCCTCAAAAGTGTGTGGTAGCTGACTACCCTCTCCTCTGATCTTCCCTCTCTCCTATAATCTACATCTGCCCTCCCCTCCCCCTGTTCCCTTTCTTCCATCCTCCTCCTCTTTTTTCCCCCCTCTAGGGTAAGATAGTTTTCTATACCCTATTGTATGTGTGTGTGTGTATGTGTTATTTCCTCTCTGAGACAGTTCCAATGAAAATCTTATCTCTTTTATGTGAAATATCTTAGCCAATTCTATCTCTCCTTTCCCTTTCTCCTAGTTCATTCTTTTCTCACCCATTAATACCATCTTTATAATGTATTATACTGTCACATTCAGCTCCCTCCTGTACCTTGTCTATATATGCTCCTTCTAACTGCTCTATTAAATGAGAAGAATGATATGAGTATTATCTGTATCATCTTTTTTTTAGGTGTTTTGCAAGGCAAATGGGGTTAAGTGGCTTGCCCAAGGCCACACAGCTAGGTAATTATTAAGTGTTTGAGACCAGATTTGAACCCAGGTACTCCTGACTCCAGGGCTGGTGCTTTATCCACTGTGCCACCTAGCCACCCCATGTATCATCTTCTCATGCAGGAATACATGCAGTTCAACATCATTAAGTCCCTCATAATTTACCCTTCTCATCCATTCTCTCTATGCTTCACCTGAGTACTGTACTTGAAGATCAAACTTTCTGTTAAGCTCTGGACATTTCGACAGGAAAGTCTGAGAGTCCCCTGCTTCACTGAATGTCCATCTTTTCCCCTGAAAGAGGATGTTCAGTTTTACTGAGTAGTTGATTCTCAGTTGTAATCCATTTTCTTTTACCTTCCAGAACATTATAGTCTAAGCCCTACAAGCCCTTAATGTAGACACTGCTAAATTCTGTGTAATCCTGACTGTAGCTCCATTATATTTGAATTGTTTCTTTCTGGCTGAATATTTTCTTCTCGATTGGGGAATTCTGGGATTTAAATCTCTTTCAGAAGGTGATCATTGAATTCCCTCAATTATTCTTTTACCCTCTGCTTCTAGTATATCAGGCAATTTTCATGGAAAATTTCTTGAAAAAATGAAGTCTAGGCTCTTTTCCTAGTCATGATTTTCAGGTAACCTAATAATTTTTAAATTATTTCTTCTGGATCTGTTTTCCATGTCAGTTTTTTTTCCAATGAGATACTTCACATTTTCTTTTAGTTTTTCATTCTTTTGGTTATGTTTTATTGTTTCTTGATTTCTCAAAAAGTCATCAGCTTCCCTTAGCTACATTTTATATTTGAAGGAATTATTTTCTTCAGAGAGCTTTTTTTTATCTCCTTTTCCATCTGGCCAATTCTACATTTTAATGTATTCTTCTCACTGACCTTTTGGACTACTTTTTCCATTTGACTTAAACTGGTTTTTAAGATGTAATTTTCTCCAGTGGTTTTTTTTTTTGTATCTCCTTCACCAAACTGCTCACTTGTTTTTCATGTTTTTCTTGCATCACTCTCATTTCTCTTCCCATTGTTTCCTCTACCTCTCTTATTTGTTTTTCAAAAATCTTTTTTTGAGCCTGAGACCAATTCATATTTTTCTTGGAGGCTTTGGATACAGAAGCTTTGATTTTGTCATCTTTTGAGTGTCTATTTTGATCTTACAGGGGATCAAAGTAATTGTCTATGGTCAGATTCTTTTTCCTTCTGTTGTTCATTTATTTCCCCAACCCATGACCTGATTTAACTCTTTGTTAAGATGGAGTTCTGCTTCCAGGATTGAGGACACACTTTCCCCAGGGACCTCAATTCCTTTAAGGTCTGATGAGAGGCCCATATTCTGATTTGTGGATGACCACAAACACTCTCCTCTGCCCTGGAGCTGTGAGGAGGATCCTTGCTCTGCTATGGCAGTATGGGGCCCCAGACTGCAACCTGGATCTGAGAATGGGCAAAGCAACAGAGTCCTGCTCCAGAGATAGTAGACGGACCTCTGCAGTCTCCCCCAACCCCCTTACTGTCCATGGGATGAGCACTCTGGAAGCAGCTACTGCCTGCTTCTAGTTTCTAGGGTGGGGTTGTGCTGAGACCTGAGCTGAGAACTGTTCTGGCCTGGGCTCTGCAATAATTCTAGTAGAGTTTTTCTGCTGGCCTTCCAAGTTGTCCTTGGCAATCCCTGGCCTGAGAGAGCTGGAAATTGCCTCCACTGCCATGGACTGAAGCACCACCAAGGATCTAGACATCCTGCAGGCTGTTCCTGGAAGATTGGAGCTGGTTCACTCCTGTGCTATGACCCTTTCCAATTCTGGTGGAACAGACACTTCTTGTCAATCTTCCAAGTTGTCTTGGGCCAGAAAAATTGTTTCATTCCATATTGCTATGGGTTCCGTCACTCTAGAACTTGGTCAGAACTTGGTATAGAATTTGGAGTGGTCTGGGGTAGAGCTTCTGGAAATTCCTGCCTTTACTCTGCCAATTTGACTCTGACTCCCCACAAATATAATTTTGATAACTAAACTAAGGAGAGCGAAAACAGAAAAAGAAAATTATAGTCTAATTAGTATTAATGCAAACATTTTAAATAAAATACTTTCAAGGACATTAAAGCAACATATTATAAAGATCACACACTGTCAGGTTAGGTTTATACAAGCAAAGCATAGTTGGTTCATTATTAGGGAACCAATAGAGGCATAACTGACCATATCAATCACAAAAATAACACAAATCATATGATCATATCAATAGATGCAAAAAAAGTTTTTGACAAAATACTGAACCATTCTATTAAAAACATTAAAACACAAGAATAAATAAAGATTTTTGCACTTAATTTCATTTTATTTCAATTACATGCAAAGGTAGGTTACAGCATTCATCCATTACAAGTTTTGGAGTTCCATTTTTTTTACCACCCTTCCTTCCATCCCAACTCCCCATGGTAGGAAACAATCTTGTATAAGTTGTACATACACGTTTGTGTTTAGCACATTTTCATATTAGTCATGTTGTGAAAGAGGAGTTAGAACCAAAGGGGAAACAACCATAAGAAAGAAAGAAAAAAACATAAAAAAATTTTAAAAAGTCAATTTAGTGTGCTATGCTCTATAATCAGACTCCATAGTTTGTTTGTTTGTTTGCTTTTTTGTTTTTCTGGATATAAATGCCATTTTCAAAACAGATATCTCAGGACTGTCTTTGATCACTGAACTGCTGAAAATATTAATTAATTATAATTAATTAATTGATCATAGTTAATTTATTTCACAATGTTGCTGTTAATTTCTGGTTCTGTTCACTTCACCGAGCATCAATTCATGCAAATCTTTTCAAGTTTTTCTGAAGTCTGTCCACTTATGAATTCTTATTGAACAATAGTATTCATAGTATCCATATACCATAACTTATTCAGCCATTCTCCAACTGATGGACACTCCCTTAATTTCCAATTCTTTGCCAATACAATAAAAAGCTGCTATAAATATTTTTTGTATGTGTGGATCTTTCCCCCTTTTTTATGCTCTCTTTAGGCTATAGACCTAGTAGTAGTATTGCTGGATCAAAGGGTATGCACAGTTTTATTGACCTTTGGGTGGAGTTCCAAATTGTTCTCCAGATTGGTTGGATCAGTTCACAATTCCATTCCATGTATTAGCATTCCAGTCTTCCCACATTCTCTCCAATATTGATTATTCTCCTTTTTTGTCATCTTAGCAAATCTGATAGGTGTGAGATGGTACCTTAGAGTTCTTTTGATTTATATTTCTCTATTCAATAATGATTTGGAGCATTTTTTCATATGATCATAGAAAGCTTTCATTTCTTCATTTGAAAACTACCTATTCATATCCTTTGACTATTTAACAATTGGAGAATGCCTTGTATTATTATATATTTGACTCAATTCTCTCTCTCTCTCTCTCTCTCTATATATATATATATATATGTATATGTATATGTATATGTATATGTATATGTATATGTATATGTATATGTATATGTTAGAAACAAGTCCTTTATCAGAAATAGCTATGAAAATTGTTCCCAAGCCTTCTGCTTTTTTCCTAATCTTGACTGCACTGGCTTTGTTTGTACAAACCCTTTTTAACTTAATGTACTCAAATAATCTGTTTTGCAATTTATAATGTTCTCTCTTTTTTGATCTTGCCTCTCCATAGATCCTACAAATAGATTATTTCTTGTTCTACTGATTGGTCTATAGTATCATCCTTTATATGTAAATGCTTACCTATTTTAACCTTATTTTGGTATAGGGTGTGAGATATGGATCAGTTTTTGCCATACTATTTTTCAGTTTTTCCAGCAATTTTTGTCAGATAGTGAATTGTTATTCTAGAAGCTGGAGGTTTTGAATTTGTCAGACAGAAGATTATCATGGTCATTTACTATTAGTACCTTGGTGTGAGGGCTGCCAAGCCCTCTTCAGGGCTGCTTTCCACCTTTAATGTTCACCTGAGCCATCTAACTCTCACCTGTGGCTCCCAGAAGCTGTAGCATGCACAGCATTCACCCCCTAGTAAAACATTTCAGTATGTGGACTAACCAGGTGGAGGGTAATCAAGGGAGTCTCAAACTGATTGGTGAGTAGTGGGGGGTGTCTACCCCAAGCACATGAAGTCTTAAACTGGTGGAATGAGCACAGGAGAGCAATTTGTTTCAATGGCCATGAATCCAGATGAAGCAGGGGCTGTGGAGTGCTTAGTGCTTGGTTATACATTGAAGAGCCAAGGTCATCCATTGCATCTAAAGTCATCACCAGTTTTGTGATTGTCTTGCTATGCTGGATCATGATGATTTTGGAAGATAGAGTAAGGTAGTTCTCTTCATGCAGCTCCACCTCAATTAAAACCAATTCATGCACTCATAACCATTCCTTAAAGTCCTGTGGCCACAGGCAAGTGTGACAAAGCAGCAGGTGTCGATACACTGTGAGCTGTAGTCACAATCTTGCATACTACCAGCCAGGGCCATAGGGTCGTTTCTCCACTGAACATAGCACTGGGACACAGCAGCCCCCTGGGTGACTGAGCAACCCTTTTAAGGATCATACTGATCACCTCCTGATGCGAGGAAGGGACTAGAAAAGGTGGTCTAAAAATTGTCTGCTTACCCAACCCTAACCTGATTACCATGGCAGGGGGAATTACACAGTACAGTCAAAACACAAAAAAAACTCATTGAAGAACTTTAGAGTTGATTATGCAGCTTGGGAGACACTGGCACAGGACCACCAAGCATGGCATGCCCTCATCAGTGAGGGGGCTGCATTCTATGAGGAAGGAAGAATTGAAGCAGCTCAATGGAAATATGATATCCACAAGTTTAGAGCAACCAGCCCAGGGGCTCACATGGACTATTTGTGCCCAACCTGTGGTAGAGCATGCCAAGCTTGTACTGGTCTGATCAGCCACTGTAGGAAATGCTGTCATTTGTCTCAAACATAGTAATGTCATTTTGGTCTTCGACAATGAAGGAAAAGAACCAACCTGACCTATTCCACTGATCCACTTCTGTTTCTTAACCAATACAAGACAGTTTTGATGACAGTCATTTTATAGTTACAGTTTTATATCTGGTATAGCTACCTTTTCTGCATTTTTTTCATTAATTCCCTCAATATTCTTGAGCTTTTGTTACTCCAAATGAATTTTATTTCTATTTTTTCTAGCTCTGTAAAATATTTTTTTGGTAGTTTGATTGGTATGGCACTGAAGAAGTAATTTAATTAAGGTAGAATTGTCATTTTTATTATCTCAGCCAACCCATGAGCAATTGACATTTTTCCAACTGTTTAGATTTGACTTTATTTTTGTGAAAAGTATTTTGCAATTGTGTTCATATAGTTTCTGGCTTTGTCTTGGGAGATAGATCCTCAAGTATTTTATGTTGTCTTCAGTGACTTTAAATGGAATTTCTGTTTCTATCTCTTATTGTTGGGCTTTGTTGGTCATATTCAGAAATGCTGGTAATTTATGTAGGCTTATTTTATATACTTTGCTACAGCTGTTAATTGTTTCAAGTTATTTTTAGTTAATTTTCTAGGGTTCTCTAAGTATATCATCATATCTACAAAGAGTGAAAGTTGTTTCCTCTTTGTCTAGCCTAATTCCTTCAATTTCTTTTTCTTATTGCCCAAGCTAGCATTTCTAAAACAATATTGAATAATAGTGGAGATAATGGACATCCTTGTTTTAGCCCTCATTTTATTGGAAATGCTGCTGGTTTATCCCTATTACATGTAACACTTGCTAATGGTTTTAGATAGATGCTGTTTATCATTTTAAGGAAAACTCCATTTATTACTACGCTCTCTTGTGTTTTAATGGGGCCAAAGACTTTTTCATCATCTATCAAGATAATCATATGATTTCTGTTAATTTGACTATTGATATGGTAAAATATGCTGTTTTGTCCTAATACTGAACCATCCCTGCATATCTAGTAAAAATTCTCATAATAATTATTATTATCATATTACCCTCATAATAACTTAATGCAATCTCTTTGCTAAAATGTTATTTAAAATTTTGCATCAATATCATTAGGGAGAGATTGTTCTATAATTTTCCTTGTCTGTTTTGACTCTTCCTGATTGATTTAGGTATTAGCAGCATGTTGGTGTCATAAAAGGGATTTGGCAGAACTCCACCTATTTTTTAAAATAGTTTATATAGAGTTGTAATTAAATGTTCTTTAAATGCTTGGTAGAATTCACTTGTAAATCCATCTGGTCTTGGAGATTTTTTCTTAGGGAACTTATTAATGGCTTATTCAATTTCTTTTTCTGAAATGTGGTTATTTAAGTATTTTATTTCCTCTTTTGTTAATCTGGACAGTTTTTTTATTTATTTATCCATTTCACTTATATTGTCAGATTTGTTGGCATACAGTTGGGCAAAATAGTTTTGAATAATTAATACTTTAATATCTTCCTCATTGGTAATGAGTTCACCTTTTCATTTTTGATACTGATAATTTAGTTTTATTTATTTAAAAATGAAATTATCCAAAGGTTTTTTTATTTTATTGTCTTTTTCATAAAACCAGTTCCTAATTTTATTAGTTCAACAGATTCCTTATTTTTGACTTCATTAATTTTGCCTTTGATGTTCAGAATTTCTAATTTCATATTTAATTAGAGATTTGAAATTTGTTCTTTTTCTAGCTTTTCTAATGCATACTCAATTCATTGATCTCCTCTTTCTCTATTTTATTCATGTAAGAATTTAGAGATATAAACATTTCCCTAAAAACTGCTTTGGATGCATTCCACAAGTTTTGGTATAATATCTCACCATTGTCATTGTTTTGGATGAAATGATTGATTATTTCTGGGATTTTGTTGTTTGATTCATTTACTCTTTAAAATTATGTTATTTAGTTTCCAATTAATTTTTAGTTTATCTTTCTATGGTTCTTTTTTACATGTAATTTTTTTGCATTATGATCTGAAAGGGATTTATTTCTCCCTTTCTTCATTTAATTGTGAGGTTTTAATGCCTAATCCATGGTCAATTTTTTGTGTAGATGCCACATAACCCAGAGAAGAAGGTATATTTCTTGTTATCGTCATTCAGTTTTCTCCAGAAGTCTATCATATCAAATTTTTCTAAAATTCTATTTACTTTCTTAACTTCCTTTTTATTTGCAGTAAGAGTTTTCTAATTCTTAAAGACAGAAGTTGAGTTTCCCATTAATATAATTTTATTATCTATTTCTCCCTGTAACTCCTTTAGCTTCTCCTCTAAGAGTTTGAATGTTATACCACTTGGTGCACATATGTTTAATATTGATATTACTACATAACCTATGGTACTTTTTAAGAAGATGTAGTTTTTGGGGTGGCTAGGTGGCACAGTGGATAAAGCACCAGCCCTGGAGTCAGGAGTACCTGGGTTCAAATCCGGTCTCAAATATTTAATAATTACCTAGCTGTGTGGCCTTGGGCAAGCCACTTAAGCCCATTTGCCTTGCAAAAACCTAAAAAAAAGATGTAGTTTTCTTCTTTATCCCTTTTAATTAGATCTATATTTGTTTTTGTTTTCTCTGAGAATAGGATTACTATTTCTGCTTTTTTTTTACTTCAGTTGAATATTTTTTTTACTTTAGCATAATATATTCTACTCCAGTCTTTTACTTTCACCATGTGCATCTCTCTGCTTCATATGTATTTCTTGTAAACAACATATTGTAGGATTCTGGTTTTTAATTCATGCTGCTATCTACTTCCATTTTTTGGGAGAGTTCGTCCTATCCACATTTACAGTTATGGTTACTAACTGTATTTCCCTCCATCCTATCTTCTCCATGTTTGTACTTTTCTCTTTCCTTTCCCTTTATTTCTCCTCACCAATGCTTTGCTTCTGACTGCTGCCTCTCTCAATCAGCCTACCCTTCTATCTGCCTTCTTTCCTTTCCTTCTCCTTTTCTTCTTTCCCTTTTTTCAACTTTTACTTTAACTTACCTTTACTTTCCCCCCCCCCCTCCCTTTTGTCAGCTTCTCCTTCCCTTTTCTTTCCCCTTCTTCCTTCTCTCCACTTCCCTCTAGGGTAGGATAAATTTCTAAACCCAATTGGAAATGTATGCTACTCTCTCTGTAAGCTAAATCTGGTGAGAGTGAGATTTACTCATCCTCCTTCCTTCCCTCCCTCTAAATTTCACATCTTAATTGTTTTATACCTGTTTCCTACACACAACTTCTGTAAAAGTATGCTTCTTTTATCTGTCCTGTTAGAAGTACAATTCTCAAGGGTTGATGATTAATTGATTTATAATCATTTCATAATAATCATAATCATTTCATACCCATGGCCACTGTCCAAGTATATACCCCTCAACTGTCCAATTAGAAATACAATTCTCAAGAGCCATAAGTATCATCATATTATAACCAATTTATATCCACCCCCTCATTCCAATTATCCCTATAGAAATACAATCCTCATACACCAAATTATCAGTCAAAGCATCATTACTTTCATGATCAATTTATACCCGCACCCTCTAAGTGTTCTCCTTTTAACTATCCTGAGAAATATAATTTTTTTTTTTAGTTTTTGTAAGGCACATGGGGTTAAGTGGCTTGCCCAAGACCACATAGCTAGGTAATTATTAAGTGTCTGAGGCTAGATTTGAACTCAGGTACTCCTGACTCCAGGGCTGGTGCTCTGTCTACTGTGCCACCTAGCTGCCCTGAGAAATATAATTCTTAAGAGTTAAAAATATTGTTTTCTCATGTAAGGATGTAGACAGTTTAATCTTTTTTTGGCTAACATATTTTTCCCTTTCCATTTAACTTTTTTGTGCATCTTTTGAATCTTAAATTTGAAGATCAAATTTTCTGTTCAGTTCTGTTCTGTTTATCAAGTAAATTTGAAAGTCCTCTATTTCACTGAAAATCACCTTTTCTCCTGAAAGAATATGCTGGATTTTGCAGGGTAGTTGATATTTGGTTGTAACTCAAAAATCCAAGACCCTCTGATTCTTTAATGTTAAAGATAAGTCCTGCATAATCCTGTGGCTCCCTGGTATTTAAATTGCTTCTTTTTATCTGTTTTCAGTATTTTCTCCTTTAGCTAAGAATTCTGAAAGTTGGCTACAACATTTCTTGGAGTTTTTATTTTGGGATCTATTTCTGGGGGGGATCAAGACTACTTTATCTTCTTGTTCTAGGTTTTTAGGCAGATTTTCCTGAATTTCCTGAATTTCCGACTATTTTTCTGATTGTGGCTTTCGGGTATATCTATAATTCATAAATTATTTCTCCTGGATCTGTTTTCCAGGTCAATAGTTTTTTCCTTAGAAGTACTTAACATTTTCTTCTATTTTTCTTTTCAGCCTTTTGGTTTTGTTGATTGAATCTGAGTGTCTAACAAAGTTATTAGTTTCCATTTATCTAGTTATAATTTTTAGGGTTTTACATTCTTCCATTAACTTTTGTGTTTGCTTTTCCAGTTGGTTAATTTTACTTTTTGGTTTTTTTTTTTTAGGTTTTTTGCAAGGCAAATGGGGTTAAGTGGCTTGCCCAAGGCCACACAGCTAGGTAATTAATTAAGTGTCTGAGACCAGATTTGAACCCAGGTACTCCTGACTCCAAGGCCAGTGCTGTATCCACTACACCACCTAACCACCCTAATTTTACTTTTTTGAGAGTTATAGTCTTTTTTCAGTTTGCCAATTTAATTTTTTGATGAGTTGCTTTCCTTTTCCAATTGGTCATTTTTTTCTTTTAAAGGAGTAGTTTTTCTTTTTAATTTGACTAATTTACTTTTATTATTATTAAATTTATTTATTTATTTATTTTCATCCATATGCACATGTATATATTTAAGTTAAAAAATTTCCTTCCACCCTCCCTTCCCACCCTCTGCTCAGTGGCAAATAGTCAGATTAGTATTGCATATATATATATACATATATATATATATGTATATATATGTATATATATATGTATATAAACATGTTTACAGATTAGTAATTTTCAGTATGAGGAAGTAAGATTAAGGGAAAGAGACAAATAGATAATTTTTATAAAGTGTTCATCCTATTCTGAAGGGTTCTTTTGTGTGTGTGTGTGTGTGTTTGTTTTTTGTTTTTCTTCCTCTATATGGGGATAATATAGTCCACTGGCTAATTTACTTTTAAAGGAGTTGACTTCTTTTCATTTGGCCAATTTTACTTTTAAAGGTATTGTTTTCTTCAGTCAGTTTTTCATAACTCCTATATAACTATCATTTCTCTTCTCCATTTTTCTTCTTCATCTCTTCTTTGGTTTTTAAAATCCTTTTTGATCTCTTCTAAAAGGTCCTGTTGGATTTAGACCCTGCTTTCCTCTTCTGTGATGGTATTTTTATCATCTCTATGGTTAGAGATCTTTTGTGTTTTTGCTCATTTTGATAGTTGATCTGTCTTCCTAGAGCACAAGGTGTATAGACTCAGGCATTTTGTTCTGGGGTTTTGGTCTAATCCTGATTTTTTGCTTTGACATTACAGGTGCTCATGGTTTGTTAATTTTTTTTGGCTAACATCTTTTTCCCTTTCCATTTACCTGTTTACTGAGGTAAGGTTGCCTGACACAGTCCCACCTATTTCACTAATGTTCCTGGGTTGGAACTTTGCCTTCCAAGCTGGGATTGAGACCCTCACTGATAGCCTGCTGTACTGCTGTTATGCTGAGCTGAGACCTAAGCGATACTGTGCTAAGAGCTCCCAGTTCTCCTGCCTACACTGGGCTAGACTCCCCTTTTACCCATATAAGACAATATCTTGAATTGAGAACTTGTTTCACTCTGTATTTTTGTGGGTTCTGTTGCTTTAGGATATGCTTTTTAGAGGTTTTTTTCAGGAAAAGTTCCAGAAAAGTTCCATGCCACAATGTTGGGTCTACCCAGGAAGTGAAAAAATCTGAAAATTTTCTTAAAATGAGAAAAAATATGTGCCTAAACAAACAGCAAGAATTATCTATAATTATCTATAAAAACTAGAAGCCTTCCCTTAAGATCAGGGGTAAAGCAAGGGTGTCCATAATTGCCGATAATATTCAATACCGTACTAGAAAGGCTAAATATAGCAAAAAGATAGGAAAAAGAATTTGAATAAGAGCAGACAATAAGGAAACAAAACAATCACATTTTGCAAAGATATTAACGTATACTAATGGAAACAAGGCAATCAAGCACAAAATTAGTGAAACAATAAACAAACTTGCAAAGTTGCCAGTTATAAAATAAGGCCACATAAATATCAATCTTTCTATATACTACCAAAAAACCAGTAGGAAGTGATTGAAAGACAAATTTTATTTAAAATAACTGCAGACAATATACCATATTTCCCCATGTATAAGAAGCTCCCATGTATAAGACACACCTTAATTTGGGGGCCTGAAATTTGAAAAAAAAATGTTTTACATAAAGTTATTGAACTCAAGTTTTATTCATCATAAAATTTATACAATTCCTCATTACTGTCAAAACTCCCATCCATGAACTTGTACTCCTCTGCGTTGGATGATTTTCTTTGGAAAGACTCTGACTGCTTTCCTGCCTGTGTTCTGATCTGTGGTTTATGACAAGCACTCCTTGAACAAGTATGGTGCATGGACGCATGCTCAGTCAGTTCCTTTTCATGAACCTGAAGCATCAATTGTATCCTCCTTTGAAATCAGTCACTTCTTTTTCATCAGCAATTCTTCTTGCCTCATGCTGAACCATCTTTGTGTACACAGGAATTCCAATTGACCTTGCTCATCAATTCATAGCTTCACTTCCCTCTCTAAATCAGGCCATTTTGCTGACTTGCCCTTCATAGCCTTCTTCTGCTATGGTGTTTTCAGGAGGATTCCTTCTTTCTGAAGTCAGTCTCCGATTGTTTATTTATTCAGTTGGAAGAAGACCAAACTGACATTCAGCAACATGATTGCTACTCACTTTTGCAAACTGGATCACTTTGAAATTGAATTCAGCACTATAAGAAAATCTTTTCTGAGCTATTTCTGGGAAGAATGTGGCAAAATGTGACCTAATATACCAGTAACAAATGTAAAACAATGAGTGCAACAACAACATGCGTGGAAAAAGTGGGAAATGCAAGTAAAAAAAAATCTACAACAATGAGCATAAAAACAAGTGGAAAATGCAAGTAAAAAAAATCTACAACCACCGTATGAGATGCTCCCAGTTTTTAGACCCCAAATTTTTTGAAAAAGGGTACATCTTATACATGGGGAAATATGGTAAAATAACTGGAAGTCTACTTGTCAGGAGAAACCCAGGGACTATATAAGTACCATTACAAAATACTTTTTTTTAGGGTTTTTTTTGCAAGGCAATGGGGTTAAGTGGCTTGCCCAAGGCTACACAGCTAGGTCATTATTAAGTGCCTGAGGCCGGATTTGAACTCAGGTACTCCTGACTCCAGGGCCGGTGCTCTATTCACTGTGCCACCTAGCCGCCCCTACAAAATACTTTTTAAACAAATAAAGTTAAGATCTAAGTAACAATAGGGAAAATATTATTGCTCCTGGGTAATCCCAATCAATGTAGTAAAAAAAGGACAATACCGCATAAATCAATTAATTTACTTATTCAATGCCATACCAACCAAACTACCAAGAACTATTTTATAGAGCTAGGAAAAAAAAAAAGCAAAATTCATTTGGAGAGGCAAAAGGTCAAAAATGTCAAGGGAATAAATAAAAATAAAGTGAAGGAAAGCAGCACATTGTTACCAAATTTCAAACTATATTACAAAGTGACAGTCATCAAAATGGATGTTGGCTAAGAGATAAGTGGTGGATCAATGAAAAAAGATTAGATACAATATACACTTGTAAATGACCAAAGTAACCTGATGTTTGATAAACCCCAAAATCTCAACTTTTGGTAGAAGAACTTACTATTTGACAAAATTGTTGAGAAAACTGAAAAAACAGTTTGGCACAAAGTATGCATAGATCAACATCTCACACCACATTCCAAGATATGGTCAAAACAGATTGATTTAGTCATTAAGGATAATATAAGTAAATCAGAGAAGTGTGGAAAAAGTCAAGTCTATGGATAAGATAAGAGAAATAAAGATATTCATGGGAAATAACAGATAATCTTGATTACATGAAATTTTAAAAACCTTTGCACAAGTAAAATTAATGAAACCAATATTAAAAGAAAAGAGGAACTGGGGGAAATTTTTATATTGTTTCTCTGAGAACAAAGTCTAATTTCCTAGATATATAGGGAACTGAGGTAAATTTATAAAAATTATAGCCATTCCTCAATTGAAAAATTGTCAAAAGATATAAGCAGTGAGTTTTCAGAAGAAATCAAAGCTATCAAACAGTGATATGAAAATTGTTCTAAATCACTACTGATTAGAGAGTCAGATATAACTGTGAGATTCCACCTCACACCTATCAGATTGGCTAATATAACAGAGGAGGAAAATGACAAATGTTGGACAGTATGTGGGAAAACTGGGGCATTGATGATGGAGTTGTGAATTGTTCCAACTATTCTAGAGAAGAATTGGAACTATACGCAAAGAGTTTTAGAACTATGCCTATTCTTTAAGCTAGCAATGCTATTGCTAGATCTGCATTCCATAGAATTCAAAGAAAGGGGGAGGGGGGGAAGAGAAATTGAAACTGAAAATAATTTTTAAAAAAAAGTCATGGCAGGACAAGACTGGCAAAACCACTTTTCACAAGGTTCTTCACCCTGAGTGACTCATGCTCCTAAACTTCATTTTTCCTGGCCCCTTCAAAGAGCACAGACCCCATTCAAGTGGTCTCACATACATTAAAAAGTCCTCCAGTTTTGATGATCCCTTGACATCTGTCTTCCCAGCTAGCAAGGCAGCTCAGCTCTGTTCCTCTCAAGTGTGACCTCAGAGATATCAAGTTAGAAAGCCCCACATGGTCATACACCTCAGAGTCAAGACTCAGAGCAGTCGTGTTTATCTTTTAAAAAGCCAAGCACTGAAGGAGCTTCAGCAATGAAGTATTTTATCTAAGACACAGACATGAATTCTCAAATGGTTGTAATAAAACACAATTACAAAAATCAGAACAGATTTTAATACTGTCCCACAGGATCTTAGTAAAGTTTCTAAAGTACTTTTGGCATACTCTCATTCTCACAGAAATTCACCCTAGCCCTAGGAGGCTCCTGCAGCAGGAAGTAACCCCATTTTATATTCAAGGAAGCTGAGTCTTAGGGAATGTGTCCTACAGTTGGTGACAGGGGCAGATTTTTGACCCAGAAAATCCTGATTTGTAGCCCAGGCTTTACCAACAACACCATATGATCACCTAAGACTTGTCAGGTAGGTGTCTTTTGAGTTCCTTCTGGGCATACCTCAACAGAAAAAGGAAGAAGAGAGTCTATCTCATTAATAGAGCTTAATAAGAGGCACGTATGTTTCCATGTCCTCCACACATGGAAAGACTTGGAAGAAAATGAGGACTGGAATGACTTACCTGCATCCCGATGACAGCATAAATGAAGAACAACATAGCAATGAGAAGAGCAACATATGGAAGAGCCTAAAACAAGACAAGAACTTCAATTAGTCTCTGACTGGGTGCTAAATTATCAATCTCTGAGGCATACTTGAACAGAAATCTACTCTGTATTCCATTCAGTATTGCTCAGGAGAGCCCATGCCCTCTTGATCCATTTTTGGACAACTCAAGTGTTTTCTTTGTCCAATGAGCCTACATTTAATTTGTAATTCCTTTGTAATTCCTGCTCATTGCCACACATCCTTCTCCTGTTTAAGCAGCACTAGGAATGTGCCCATGGGTTAATCAGAGAAAAATAGACACTTCCTAGATTTTGGATCCATCACCACAATGCCTTGTTTTGGTTTAGCACAAGTGCTAGCTAACATGATAGCCAGAAACTGCTAAAACATAAACATTTAAAAGATTTTCTTATAAAACCAAAATACTTTGGATTATGCAAATTAACAGTGGCCACCAGAACTCTCAACATGCCCAGTTTGTCAAATGTGAATATAAAGTTATTCCACTGGAGCTTGGACAATTCTGTTGGCTCTGTGCTTAGGTATTATATTACAATGTGAAATAGTGGCAGAACACTATACTTTCACCAATTCTAGTGAACAATAGACCGGTTCTACATCATGCTGAACTCCAGGCTCCCTTTGACAGATGGGGATGCTTGTGCTTTAACAGGACCCTGCTGACATATGTGTGGTTTTAATCACATGAAATCTCAAGGCAGCACTTGGCTGCAGTAAACACCTATCTCATTTGTAATGCAATTAAACAAAGAACACGTTTCTAATTTAAGGCTTTGGTAGGAAAGATCAAGGTAGCAGCAAAATAGTCAAAGCACTTAGTTTCTTTCCCATGATTAACTTCTGGGTATGTCCACAAACTGTCCTATGAGTATTCACTCATTAAAAATAAAGTTGATTTTCAAATCAATAAACATTTATTGAATCCCTCAAGCCAATTCCTAGGCAAAAAAAAAAAATGGAAGAATGTTCAATTGGACACACTTTGGGCTGGGTTCCCTATGACAATTTTCACTAAGAACTTCAAGGGAATGTGCGACTATCTGGTTCCATAATATGAAAACCATAATCAAGTTCAACTGAGACTCCCCCTTACCTGAAAGGATTTAATAAAAGTCCACAGCAATGTCCGGATTCCTTCCCCTCTGCTGAGAAGCTTCACCAGTCTCATGACTCGGAAAAGACGGAAAAATGTGATGGAGATTCTGTTGCTCTCTTCTGAGTTCTGCAGAGTGATCATGGAGTTGTCAAACACAATCAGAAGGAGAATATATAATACTCTCAGAAAAAAAATTGCAACAGATGTGAAAGTGGCAAAGGTAAGAAGTGAAGATGTGTTTCTAAGGCCTTGGTCATCTTGAAAAACCATGGTATGAAAGGAAAACGTCCATGCTGACAATACAGGGCCACCACTCGGCTGCCACACACATACCACATGCATTTCCTAGTGTTGGGGAACTCGGGAGACTGCACACTGACAATGACCATTCTAGGAGGACGATCATGAAAAAGACAGAAAAAATCAGAGGAAAACTAGACATGACCAGAAGAATAAACTCAAAGAAGAGGCAAAGCCACTGGGATCAGCCACTAGTCTTACCCCAGGAGCAGCAGTTGGGACAGGGACAGGGTTATTTTCACTTTCAGTTGGCTTTAAGAAATCAAATAAAGATGAACAATATTAATGACCGGGAGTCATAAGCAGAAGATTAGGAGGACATTTGACATGTATACTTCTTGGGATAACACACCAGTCAGCCCCCTCCCTACAAAATGCCAGGAGAGTTTCACGTCACATGTGGGTTATTACTTTTCACCTCTTCTGAATTCTTCTAAAAGTCAGCTCAAAGGACAACACACCCCAAAGCTGAAAGATTCTAGGAAAGATTTAAGAACCCAGTTTTTACATAAAGGCAAAAATTTCAAGTCACTTGTCTTTCTCGGATGATGTTCCCCTCCTTATTTTGAAAAGGGAATAAACAATGGTTTTGAATCATTCCCATTGAGAAATTCTGCAGTAGCTTTCTGCCTGAGGACTAGGACTCCAATGTAAAGCAATATGAGTGTCCAATGGGCCCACAGTTATCTGCCTCCACTGGCCCACTTTCACTTTTCATAGATTGGAGCCTGACCCTCTACAGTGACCTCAGGAAGGAGGTGTAGCCCATGTCTTGGTTTTGCCCTTATGGGACCTCAATTTTATTTACCAATTTGGAGTTTTGAAACCATTCATGAGGCAGGAGGTTTGCTATCATAAAATAATTCAGTTCGTCATCATTTTATAGCACAAGAATCACAGGCAGGAAGCCTTTGGATTGGACTTGAAGCTTCCGTGGCATTGCTCTTTTCGGGATACCAGCTTTAGTGAACCCCATTTATTCAGAATTTATTATTATTTTGGTAAGGGCTGGGCTAAAGTTTTTCATTTGCTTGTTTTTTGAACTATGAACTATGAATTTGCCAAGCAAATTCTTCTTAAGAATTAGGGTATGAGGATCTTTTTTTTTTCTCCACCAGTACCACCAATGCAGACCCTGCAATAGTCAAGAAGGAGAGTTTAAAAGGAAAAGTAAAAAGAAAAAGGAGAAGACAGGGAAAGGGGAAAAGGAAGGGAAAGGAATCTCTGAGGAGGCTGGTGAGGGTGATGAAACTTTTGCTGCATTGTTTGGTGTGTGGGGAGGGGACAGCACTTCAAAGCTTTCCCAAGAGGAGAGCTCCTTTGATCTTTAGGACATCGATGGAAATGTAGAAACTAAAGATCACCCCAAAGAAAACAGTAGAAAATACCTACAAAAGAAAAGTCAGAAAAGACAAAGGAAGAGAAATCAAAGAACAAAAACTGTAGAAAAACAAATTTAAAAGCATGGCAGGAGAGCCCAAGAATAAGAGATTCTGAATCAGATGAAAACAGGCATTTTTTTCCTGAGTGGTTTAGAAAGTGGCCCCAGTAAATGAGCTTGTTCAGTGACAGTTGTGGTGTTTCTTGTACTCCCTCCCCCTTCTGCTGAGTATTTTTTAATAGGCCACTACTCTCTAACCTAAAATGTGACCTGGGAAGAGGGACAAAGAGTTGCCATCTTCCCCAAGGTCTCTTGTAAGGAATACATGAATCTAGTGAGAGTAAGAGGGATAGGATTGCCCCCCACCCATGATGCTCCAGAAAAGCAACGATACTGTCTTCCTAAATCCCTCCAGCCCTCTTGTCTGTTCACAGACATTTGAGGGTACATTTTCTCAAGCCCTCCCTCCTCTGGTTTCTCTTGCCTGCCTCCCAGCTGGCCCTCAGTCTGATGTACTGTGAGATTGATTTTCACATGAGGTCCAGGGAGCTAGTCAAGAGGACTTCAGAATTACAATTCTCTTTTCAAATGAACCCCCTGAAGGATGAAAAACCAGTGGGCTGTGAACTAAAGATCAATGGATTTTAAATGAAAGAAAGATGTAACGGGTGTGGCCACAAATCAGTCCTGGAGGGAATAAGAAACCTTGAGAGCAAAACCAAACCAAAATAACCGAAAGCTTCCTGATACAGCTACCATACCTCTCAGAGCAGGGCTGGTGCACTCACTCTCAAGACTCACAGGATTTATGTACTAGAAGATATCTTTGAGGTCCTCCCATTTTATAGATAAAGAAAACTGAGGCCCAGACAGCTGCATGACCAAGGTCCAAATCCAAATCTTAAGGTTCTGAAGCAGGTCACTGTCTATGCCCCACAAATGCTACATGGGGGGGCACAGCTTCACTGGCTTATGTAACGGGGAATGCTTTAGTTTGGATAGGAAGGGAAGAGATATCCAAGATGCCAAAATAACTTTAAAAGCTTTTTTTCCTCAAATACAAATGTTCCTGATTGAGTAAGAAAGGAGAGGAGCAGGTGATTGTTAAGGTTGGCTGCCATTCATCCCAGGAAATCTCTAAAACTTGTAGAAGGGCCATCCAATGGATGTGGCCAGTCAGGGCTGGGCCATGGATACACTCTGGGGAAGAGGGGGAGCTTCACAACAGGATATTCAGCTATAAGTGTAATGGTTGTGTGAGAATTTAGGACTCAACTCAACAGTCCTAAGGACTCCAGAGAGAGGACAATTTGGTTCCATGTATCTCTTCTTCTGGCTCCAAGGTGACTTTGAAACAAGGAGATATGGCTGAGATGTGGCAACCAGGCACCAGATATTACCTCCCGAGGAGGGGTAGCTTTCAGCTAGAGTCAGTAGATACCACCAGAATACCTTTGACTCAGACTGTCCTCATCAGAGTGAGGGCAGCAAATGCTGAGAGGTACGAGAATGTCATAAGCTAAGGTTCTTCTTAAGCCACAGGGCAGTGTCAAAGGGCTCAAGGCACTGCTGCTCTTTGTCCTCTCCCTTCTGGCCAACTCTAACAGGATGAACACAAAGGATTCTCTGTAGCTAACACTGCAGGTGCCCTTGGTGTGCATAGGGATGAAGGTCCTCACCTTGAGGTCTTAAATTAGAAGGGACCAGTAATTTTCTTCTGCTTTTATATTAACTTAGAGAGATAAACTTATCCAACTTTCTAAAGAAGTCAGGAGAGAGCCTTGAGTCAAAGACCACAAGAGGCTAGTTCCCAAGCCAGGCTAAAGCATTTTGGCAAGACAAAGTTATCAAGACCACTATGATGGGGATCCTGTCACTCCCTCTGCTTTCTGGGGCAGCTCCCTCAGCTCTGCCATGAAGATTCTGCAGTCTTGATGGCTGAATACCTGCCAAAAATTCCTTTGGGTAGTCTGAAGGGACCCGATCTAAAGGGGAATGTCAAACTTTTCAGGAGGTTTAACTAAATGACAGCACAACTAGCTGTGACTCTGAGCAACCTTTTCTCTTAGGATCTCAGTGGCCATATCAGAAAGTTGCCTGGGAATCTGGGTGATATGAGAATAAACCTTCTGAAATGCTCAACAGGAAATAAGAAGTAGTGTTTGTCAAATAGGTAATGGCCCCTGATATGACACTGTAAGTATTTTGATGACAAAGTCTCAATGTCAGCTAGCAGTAGCACATCTTGTTTCTAAGTTTTATCTATTTTACCTTTGAAGAAACAAGCAGATATCAATGAAGCTCCCTCAATCAACTGAGCTCCTTATTACTTCTCAGACATTTTAGAAGTTTCTTAATATTATAAGCAAATGTGTTGAAATTGTGAATTTAAAACTATTAAATTGTGAATGAAGCCAGGTGGAAAACTTGGGGAGAGGGGAAGAAAACCAGGTGAGCATGCATGGGAGTTCAGAGAGGGTCATCCAAAGTGTTTTAAGTGAAAAAATGCAAATGCAAGTTTATCATTTCCAGACAATATTCTATCTTTGGGAGAGCAAGAGCTATCTATTAATCCTCACAAGTTCTTTTAACCAGTCACAGAACCAGCTGTGACTGGCCCAAGGGACACCCTCTCAGGGCCTGCACCTGAAACCAAGGAAAACAATTTAGATGACCACAGTCAATCTTTGGTATATCCTGTGAAATTCTGTGAAAACCAAGCGTGAATGAGCCAAAGAGTACATGGTCTTTAGTAGTGAGGCTGGTTTGACAATAACGTCAACAGATAATAGGCTGACATATACTTGCCTCTACAATTTTCTAAAAATAAAATGAACATGAAAATCAATTAGGCAACAGAAAAGGAATATAAACAGAGGTTGGGGAAATTCTAGGATGGATAAAGTACTAGAAACAATTGCAACAAACTACTGATGAATGATAAACAAGTGTCATTTCACTGCGATTTCACTGCTGCAAGGAATAATGCCACTAAAGCCTGTCAACAAATTCCTCTGTGACTGGCAGACTGAAACGAGTGGCCTGAGGTCCTGCCCAATGTCAAGCAGATAGGACCTGAAGGAGGATGATCTGGAACTCCTGGGGGTCACCATCCTCTGGGCCAGCATTCGAGTCTCTCTACCAGGCTGTGGCAGATAAGAGTCAAGGACTTTGTGTTGGTGGTCTCCTGCCAGGTTGGTGACCTGAGTGTGAATCATGCTTTGGACACTAACTAGCTGTGACTCTGAGCAGCTTTTTCTCTCTTAGGATCTTAGTCACTATATCAGAAAGTGGAACCTCTCAGGTCCCATCCAAACTAACTCTGTTATCCTCTGACCTGCACTACTTCTGGGAAAACTCAAGGAGATGATGGGACATTAGAATGAGGATTGTTAGAATTTTTTTTGGCCCAGGGACCCCTTTGACAGAACCATATTTTTAAATGCATGAAATGAAACGCAGAAAATGACAAAGCCAGTTACATTAAAACAAAGATATAATTTTTTTTTCCATCCACAGTCTGGATTCTTGTAAAAGCTCTCCAGAGATCAGGTGAAGGCTCACCAGAACATTCTCTGAACTTAACTCCTTTGTGAGCAAAGGAAGAGATCCAGGAAACTCCTGAAAAAGGTGACCACTCACCTGTGAGCCCCACTCAAACCAGAATGGATGACAAGGAGATGACTCCTCTCATATTCGGTTAGGGTGGGGCTTATATAGTCCAACACAACAAAACTCCCTTTTATTAAACCACAGGGCTGATTTTATTGTGTTACATTATTGGCATCACCATCTTTCTCTCTCTCTCCCTTTCTCTCACACACACAAACATAGAAAATGTATATATTCGTCTCTTCTTATGGCAGTTAGGTGACACTGTAGATAGAGGGCTGGGCCTGGAAGCAGAAAGATCTGAAATTCATATCCAGCTTCCGACATCTGCAATATGACCAGCAAGTCACTGCCTCAGTTTCCTCAAGTGTAAAATAGGGATAATAATAGCTAGTTAACCAACTGCCTCATGGAGTTTACATGAGAATCAAGTGAGATCATGTTTGTAAAGCACTCTGCACAGCATCTAGCACATGGTAGACACTTACCAATGCGTGCTCACTCCCTCCCCTGATAAGAAAGGGCAGAGACCAACTGCACTTTGCCCCACAAGGGTCCAAGTTCTGAAGGTGAAGTAAAATTCACCCTCATGTCAGTGGGGAAGACCACCAGCACTGGCATTCCAAAGGCAATGGCCTTTGAGCAGGGGCTCACTAAATGGTCTGGGATGTCCTCACAACTGCTCCATTGCCCTCAATCAGCAGAACCAACCAATGACTGGCTAACTGCCACTTGCCAACTTCACCATTCAACAGATGTGACTCCCAGGCAAAGGTTTTGCTTGTGGGTTTGATAGGGAGAAACATCACTGACTAAAAAAAATATCGTAAAAGTATAAATGGGATAAATAAGAAAAACAACCTGACTAAGGTTGTTTAAGGACCTAAGGAAAACCCTTTTCTTCTAAAGGATGGTCATAAGTTAAAGGCCTGCTACTGGAAACCTGAGGTGAGAAGCAGCCAACTGTGGAGGGTAAGTGGTCATGGCCTATGGAAAGCGTCCCTAGGTCCCAAAGACTTGCTCACCCTTGAGGTAAAAGATGGGGCTGGTTTAACCCTCTCCAGTTGAAGCTGACAGATTTGATATGCTGCAACTACCAGAAATGGGAATGTGCCTTAGTGCCTATACCTGGTCCCAAGAAGGGTCTTAGATGTTAAGCCTTCATGTCCAGACTTTTTTACATGTCCAGCCCTCATATATAAATAAACTCTATCAAAACCCCATGAAGATCCTTGTTTGCACAGTACTTCTCTGTCATTATAATGCAGTCCATAACAACCAGTCTGTCTCTTTTCTTTACAATAGTTTGACTTTCTTCAGAATGTTTTCACATACATTTCCTCACATTTTATCATCATCACAAAGTTAGGCAGGGATGATCCCATTTAGCAGATGAGGAAACTTAAGTTTGGATGGAGCAAGAGACTTATTTGAGGTCACCCAGCACCTTAGCAGCGGGATATGGATAAGGACACAGGCCTTCTGGACCCAAACTGGGCTCCCTTTTCCCCCAAGCCCAGCTGCAGCACTCTCTGGCTCTCAGACACAAGGGTCATATGAAGATTCTGCAGCACCTGATCTATGTATGATACCTTCATGGCTTGTGTAGAATCACCTGTTCACCCACAAAGAGCAAGAGACAGACAAAGAATGAAGAAGACTCATGCCTCATGCTGGGCAGCAAGAAGTCTTTTTGCACCAGGAAAACCCACCCTGAATACAAGTCACATCTGAATCATGCACAGGAGACCCACAGGATGTTTCAGATACACTTCAAATGACCAGAAATGAAAGGACATTAAGAAATTAAATGTGCCAAGCAGAGGATGGGGTTTTTGACCAATGCTTGTTATACAAGTAGCACCTGATGGAAGTATCCCCAATTTCCCTCGGTCCTAGCTCATTAGGCTTCAGGGGCAGGCATCCATCTACTACCTGGACTAACCAAAATGGGAACCTCATTCTTTTTTAGCAATCTTTCTCCTGGGAAGCTGGTGTTGGGAGCTTTCTAGATGAGGCAGATGAACTTCTCCTTGGGAGTTTAAAAAACAAAACCCAGACTGCACCTTTCTTCTCGCAAGCAACCTCTTCACTTCCCATGCTGAGGAGCTAGAGCTCCTTGGCAGGTCTCAGACACCTCCAATTCAACAGGATTAGTGATTCTGTGACCTAAACTGAGTCAGCCAGGGGATTCAGAGAGAGTGATAATGATATCACCTTTGTCCCCCTCTAACAAATGGAAAATTTGAGGTCCTGAAATAGTTATTTATTCAAACAATTTTTTTTTTAGATTTTTTGCAAGGAAATGGGGTTAAGTGGCTTGCCCAAAGCCACACAGCTAGGTCATTATTAAGTGTCTGAGGCCGGATTTGAACCCAGGTACTCCTGACTCCAGGACCTATGCTCTATCCACTACGCCACCTAGCCACCCCCATGTGGTTAATTAATAGTGGAGTTCAATTCTCAACAAAAAGGTCATGCCTAGTCTTTGGGAAAATGTTGCCAGGTCCTCCATTAAATACATTTTTTAAAAAATTCCAAATTGGATTTTATCTCATGCATTTTTTTGTGAAATTTGTTTTTAAGAGTGATAAATGATTGTTGACTTCCAAGTCAATGCCTAAAATAGGCAGGGATTTCTGGGGCCATGTTTACAAGGGTGTAAACATGACAGATTTTACTTGATAATGTGCAAAGTTTGCTACTTACATTCACTTCCGTAATAGCGATATCAACAACGCTACCCACAACAATTAAGGCATCAAAAGTGTTCCATGCATCAGTGAAATAGTGCTGTTAGAGCAAGCGATCAGGAAGACCCCGGAAAGAGAAAGCACAGAGGGGACAAAAAGAAGAGAAGGACAGTATTAGAAGAGAGCGGTCTGGTCTCCCGGGATGGACTTGGCAAGCTTCCGCCACTCTCCTGGGAAGAGCAGTGGACACACCAAGACCCAATGTGTCCATGCTACATGAGGATCAGGAAATGAGCAGCTGTCCCACCTTTCCTATCAGAGGCCAGAAGGCATGATGATTACAAAGATGTCATTCTCCAGAAAATGGGAGGCTGGAGCATGAGCTCCAAGTGTAGAAGATGCCTAGAGAAAAAGGTTTGGTGAGGAGTGACCGACTGGAGCCCTCCCCAAAGACAGGGCTTTTGGAGCAGCTCCTTATGCATTCTGAGGTTAAGTCAAACTGCTACCTGTGACTTGTCCAGATGATGAAAACTGCAGGGAGGGGAGAAGGAAGCCGGAAGGAGGCAAACCAAAGAGGGAAGAAGCACAGGGCAGGCAAAGGCCAAGGCAAGGGGTGCGTACTTACGTCTGCTTCGCTGAGAGCGACGTCGACAATGCTGCCGATAACGATGAGGGAGTCAAACGTATTCCAGGCATCACTAAAATAACCCTGAACAGAGCAGGCAGGGGCAGACATTTATGATCATATACCAAATCTGTTTGACCTACATGGGAAAATCCCTACTCCTGCAGATTATTGCAGATTGTTTGGGGGGGGGGGTAGGTTCAGGGAAGGGAGAAATGGAATTCATTGAACTAGATTGGAGGGCCAATAGGAAAACCAAAATGGAACCAACAATATTGTCTACTGAAGGAAAGGTGCTCAGAAGACAACCTCTGTGTGTGTGTGTGTGTGTGTGTGTGTGTGTGTGTGTGTGCGTGCGTGTACACATATGTGTCGAGGGGCACTATTTTATAACAACCATCAACAAACAGCAAGGGCTCTCTCTGGGTCTTATGCTAACCTTCTCAGCAATGATGCAGCAGACCAAGGGATTAATAAACAGAATTGGGGAGGGGAGAGGAAAAGCCCTTTCAACCTCTCTTTGCTCCACAGGCATCAGCCATACCACTCCCTCTCTCCTTCAAATGATCTCAGACAGAATCCTTACAACTCCTCCTCCATTGTTCTTCCTATCCTGGGAGGATAGGCTCCCCCCAAACAAGAGCCCTTGCTGGAGCAGCAGCTTCTTGAGCACAGGCTCCTTGGGGAGAAGGGGAGAAGTTAATGTTTTCTTTAGTAAAGTGGAACTTGACCTGCAACTTGATTGCTCTGGAGGAAAAGGGAAAGCGCTTCCAGAGATGCCCAAGACTGAATGGCCTTTATTTTGGGTTCTCTCCCTGTTGCTGGCTCCCCAGATCTCTGCTTGGTTCCTAGATTGATCAGGCCTGACCAAAGCCCCCTGCTTCTCCTCTCTCAGCGTCTCTTCCTCCTCTGGTAGCACTTGTCTTTCAAAGCCTGCTGTGGTTGTTTTCTTCTTCCCCACCTCCTCTTTCTTGTCTAACAGAATCGGCTCTTAGTGAAGCAGTCAATTTGAAAAGAATCTAATAAACTCTAGTGCTAAAGTACAAATAACAGACAGGTCTAGCACAGCACACAGTAGGCACTTAAAATTGCTTGAATTAGTTAATAGTAATCTACCAGGCTTTCCTTCCTAGGAATATTTTCATTTTAACAGAGGGACAATACCTTACCCAAAGGAATTTCAGAAATTAATGCTAAGTTAAAGAGGAGGGAGAACATCTGAAGTCATTACATCATAGAGGAGGTCAGACTTTTTTTTTAGTCAGACTTTTTCTAAATTCAAACAAGACATTAGCTTATTCCCACCTTGTACAGTTGGCAATTCCCAACCACCCCTATGGCTGCCCCAGTTCTTGGGCTGACATAGGTGGCTGGAGGATTCTCTTTGTCTTTTCTCATCACTTTGCTACACAATAGGAAGACATCATAGGTCCACAGATCGACAACCAACTTGGGACTGAGCATTGGTTAGAAAAAGCTCCCAGATGTGCACCATCTTCTCTCATCTGACACAACGTGGAATGTGATCAAGGAGCTTGGGTTGGTCCCCTGGTCTGGCCCTCCTGGAAGTCTTCTGCTGGCTATTTTGGGGGAGGTGGTAGCATATTTACAAATAAGGAAATGATTGTGGAATGATGAATTGGGACAAGGAGAGGTTAATCCATCCAACCAGTGACTGAGTTCTTCCCCCTTGGAGTTATCCTTTCCTCTTCAGACTTAAGACCCCCTCCACCCTAGTCTGGGTGCAGTTACCTCACCTGGCTTGCTGCAGGAAGTGATCTCTCTGCTTCAATCACTCCACTGATTCATCAGTCAACAAGCATTTATTAGGTGCCTACTAAGTGCCAGACACTGTGCTGGCCAGAAAGAAAAATTCTACTCCAATGAGGGAGACAACAAGAACATACAAAACTATGGTTGGCATAAACATGCATAAATATAAATAAATAAATGCAGCCGTTCTTGGAAGCAATCAGACAGAAGGCCATCTGGGAGACTGGGCAGGTGGAGGGACGGGGCCTGAGCCCAGACTCTCTCCCCTCTGCTCCCCTCTGCCTTCAGCCAGACACATTTTGCTCACACCCTCGACTACTGGTGCCTCATCTTTACCCAAAGGTCCTTGCTGGCTCCACAAGAAGACCAACATTGGGTGACCCAGATGCTTTACACAGCACATCCCTAGGCCTGCCCAGGACATACACCAGGCTTCTCTTGGTCTTCATGCCTGTGCTCTTTCTACTCTCTATGGTTTTCCCCTTCTCTGACAAGTCAATCCTATTCAAGGTCCACCTCCTCAAAGAAGTCTTCTAGGAGGGACTGGGGCTGAGAGGGACTTTCCTCTTTTCTGAAACAAATAGAATTCTGTTACCATTCGTGATGTATGCATCCCACAGAATGTGCAATGCTGACCAGGCAACACCACCTGGACCTGGAGTCAGAGGGCACAGGCAGGACTCCCTGTTATGCTACTTACAACTATGATTGGGCCAAGATGTTCAGCTCACAAGCCGTGGACTCCAGATCTATACAACAAGGCGTTGGGTGAGATTTCCAAAGAATCATCAAAAACTATTTGAGGATAGTGCCAGGAGGTTACAGAATGTCCAGCTTTTATACCTATGGCCTGGGATTCTTTGGAAGAGGCAAAAGAGACGCTATACAAATCTAACAAGCACACAGTACCAATGTGTAGGAAAAGGGGAGAAAACCAACTGGTTTAGTTAACAAAGCTGAAACTAACTCAACTCATGGTTTGTTCAGTACAAATAAAGGAGTTCTAAACTGACACATTTACATGGTGAGCAGCTGCAGAACCCTGATTTCCTGAATGTGATATTATAGAAAATCTGGAAGAGTCAGGTACTTCTAATAATTAGAACAGGGTATTATTCTAGTTAAGATTACACATTCAGGGTGCCTTGGCAATAATATAACACTACACTGACTGTTTTTTCATTCTATCTTTACAGGTACAAGAATTTCCCTCCCTCCTTCGACCTTGCCTGTTCTGTTCCTTGAAGCTTCTTCATTTGCTCCCACATTTTACTCTACATTCAGTCTTTTCAACAACCTTAAAATAGGGGGAAAAGATCAAATGTGAAGTTATTTATGAAAAGACTCAAATTATCTTCTACCAGTTTTTCTCTGTACACCATGGGTGATGTTTGGGCATAAGAAGCATAAGAGTCCTAATCCTAGTGAAGTTTTCAAGATTTTAATTTGAAAATTCCACTACAAGCATAGTTGTAGAGCAGGAGAAGGGAACATCTGACCCACAGGCCATCTAAGTTCCTCAAAATCATTTGATCTGGTGTTGCCACAGAAAACTGCAGGTGGAACTTGAAATTCATTAAGTCTAGGGGCTTTTTAGGAGTGAATTCATTAAATGTTTGACCAAATATAGCAGTCTCATTTTTAATTTGATAATTTTTATAAGACCCACAGATGATATTATAAATATCCAAATGACCCTTGGCAGAAAAAAGGTTGGCCACCCCTGTTGTGGAGAAACATACTACTGATTGATGAGAAGCAGTTAAAAACACTCAGGCCAACTACACTGCAGATTATTTCCAGATATTCCAGATATCCTAGAATCAAAGGCAAATAAGAAATAGATGTCCTAGACAAGAAGAACAGTGTCCTGTGGTTTTTGACAATGAAGTTCCAACCAACCATGAGAGGAACATCTAGTACACCTTTACAGGCCATCTACAGAAGAAACAGGATCCAGTGGCAAGTTTTACTCTTGGGGTCAAGATCTAGATTCAACCTTCCTCTTGGACATACATGTCTTTGAGCCTCAGTTTCCCCATGTGTAAAACTTGCCAAGTCATTGTGACATTTGACTAAAATGAGCTAGGTAAAGAATGCTCTGCAAGCATGAAAAGTTCTACAGCAACAGCCTCATTGCTTGCAGACCAGTTCCATTCTCTCTACAATGAAGCTGTGAAAAAGTCTGCTCTCAAGATTTAGATTGAATATGGCTTCATGAGTCCTTGGTACATGAACTTTATGGGCTGCCTGAGGAGGAGAAAATTCATTTCCAAGAAAGTTCACTTCTTAGTAAACTAAAAACACAGACTCCAAGGAACAGGTTGGTTTCCTCTGCATGGAAGTGGCTGTTTGCAGCCCTTTTCCAGTTATCAATTAAAAATAGTAAGGAGCCCAGGAATGGGAACACAGCAGGTTCTTCATGGCCCTGGAGGGACTGATGGGTTTCAGAACAAAGAGGATGCTTAACTAGGCAGGTCACAGCCCCAAAGCAGATTCAGTTTGCTAAAGGGCCCTTGCTCCCTGGGAAATAGATAATAGTCTATTAGCATTTCTACTTTACAGATAAGGAAACTGAGGCTCAGAGATTTGAGTCAGATTAGGTAGATTTATTGACAAATGGAAAAGACTGAAGGCTATCTTCCTTAGAGTTTTCCTCAAGTCCTTGTTCATTTGACCTTTTAATTTTTAATCTTCAGTAGCCAGGGTTGTAGGCATGCTAGAAACATGGCTAATGAACAGGTAAGCATCCAATCAGAATCTGAACCTAAGGCCTCTTCATCATGGAATCTCATTTCCTAAAGAATGGTGGTCATCTGATCAAACCAAAGTAACTGTTTACTAGAGAAAGGTGCTTCTTTCTATCAGCCTAAAGGTGCTGCATGTGATCAACTGAGAGGTCTTTGCTGTTCTTCTCTTATTTGGGGCTAGCGTACCCTTTAGGTAAATTATAAATTAGTTACTGCTAATTAAAATATTAAGACTTCTAAATGGACAAAATCATCCAGCGGAGACTCTGTTTTGTGCTCTTAAGCAAAGGTCAAAAGCCCAGGATTGCCTAGGTTTACTGGATATTGCACCTCCAGCCTAAAGGAGGACAGAGGGCCAGAAACTTTCACAGAATCTGATTATTTGGGAATTGGAAAGGACTTGCCAGTCCTTTATCAAAACACAGGAAAGGGACCCCTACACCATTACATTCCTGACACGTGATCATCCACCATGGTGGGGGGAGCCCACCCCTTTGAGAGGTCCTATTGCCCTCTGGAAGAAGTCTGTTGACAAAGAAAATCCTCACACTTCAACGTGTCTCTGCACAACCTGGACTTTTGGCTTTTGAGAAGGTACTTTGTGGCCATGGCAAAATTTCATCCTTCTTCCATCTTCCTTCAAATCAATGTTCCTCTGTCTCCCCCCCACCTCTCATCTCTCTCTCTCTCTCCCTTCCCCACCCCTTTCCCTAGTGCATTGGGATGCTTCTCCTGGCTGCTCTTGTCTAGACTCTTCTCTGCTTGTCCATGACCTCCTCATTCCCGAAATCTTTGCTTCTCTTGATGTAGCCAAAGGTGGAATTACCCTGCTAAGCTGCCACTACCCCTGCCAACTCATACTAAGAATGAAAACTATTAAAATGCCAGGTCTTTTTTAAAAGGATTGCTTTCTATTCAAGTCTTGTTCCATCTTGTACTAGTAAAATTATTTTATCAAATGCAAGTATATGACTTTATATTTATTCCTACCAAGCTTTGTCTTATTAGATTCACTTCCATTGCTCTAGACTGTCAAAATCTTTTTTGAATTCTGACTCTGTCACCAAGAATATTTATTTATCCCTTCTAAGCTTGGTGCCATCTACACATTTTCCAGGTCAGATGGGGATATGGGAGAATCAAATGTAAAAAGTTGATAACATCTCCCACAAAGCCTTCACAAACAAGAACTATTCACGCAGTCTGGCTCCCATGATAGCATTAGGGAAAGGCAGCAGAAAGAGGGAAGGTGCTGTCCCAGCCAGGTGCTCATTGGCACAGACTCTGTTCAATGACACCAACCCCTCACCCAGAGCTGATTTCCCACCCCCAACAGGTCTAGCCTTGTGAGTCAACATTAAGAAGATTGAGAATGCCTGGACCAGACCTAGGAGATCCACTGCTCTGGATCATTATATGCATAAACTCCATCGTGGAAGGCATCATAGCACATCTAGAAACAAGGGGCAGATAGGAGGCCTAAAGGGACTTGAGATTATTCAGACTTTCCTTTCTAATTTTCTTTCTGGTAGGTTTTCAAAGAAAGTTGCTTGTGGGAAAACTCTGTGTGAGATTCAATCAACTAATCAATAGACACGTATCAGGAGTCCATTTATGTGTCACTTTGCTAAATGAGGAGACAAAAACTTGCAAGGAATTTGAATGTTATCAGAGGAGACAGCACATATGAATATACACACATGTAGCGACCTAGCTGTGGGCAACTTCAGACACTGTGTGACCCTGGGCAAGTCACCTAAGAGAACTCTGCCTCATTTTCCTCAGTTATAAAATGGAGAGAACAGTATCTACTTCACAGGGTTGATATGTGAAACAAATGAGATAAAGTGCTTTGCAAACCTTAAAATCACTATATAGATCCTAGTGATGAGAATGATGATGATGTCATATATCAAAGACACAACAGGTGATTTTGGTGGGAAGAAGACACTAGTAGTTGTGGGGAGGATTAGAGAAGGCTTCATGCAAAGGCTAGCACTGAGATGAATTGTAGGGAACAGTGGGGAGAATGGGGTGCATTCCAGGTCTAGTGGATGGATCATAGAGAGCCCAGACAAACTGCCTAGACCTGAAGGATTGAAAGGGTACAGTGAGGAATAAGAATGGAAAGGTTGTAACAAGAATGACATTGGCATACCCTCTCACAACCTTGCGATGGGAGCACATTAAACTGTCTCCTTTTTTATGACTAGGTTGGGACCAGGTTGTGAAACGATGGACATGCTGAAGAGGAGATGATCACAGAATTCCAGATGGAGAGCTGGAAGGCCTTTAGAGCTCACAGAGTCCCACTCCCACTTTTTACATATGAAGAAAATGAGGGACAGAAAAATTTTGTGAGTGACTTGCTCAAGGTCATCCAGGTAGTAGGAGGGAGGATTCAAACTCAAGTCTTGTATCAGTTCAGTGTTCTTTTTAGCATTTCATAGTGCTAGGAAATGAAGAAGCCTAAGTTTACTGAGGGCAGTAAGGACTAGTCTGGTCAGATTTGTGTTTTAGGAAGATCATGTTGGCAGCTACAAGATAGATGGATTGAGTGAGGCCAGAGTTTAGTCAGGGAGACTCAGAGGCTACAGACCAGATGAGAGATGATGAAGGCCTGAATTAGGGCTGGCAGTTCTAGTGAATAGACAAGGAAGAAGGGATGTTGTGGAGACAGAAATAATATTTAGCAACTGCTTGGATTTATGAGGGGCCTGATTAGGAGGAGTTAAAGCTGCCACCAAGGCTATAAACCTGGGTCAGTAGAAGGCTGATGGTGCCCCTCCTTAGTGGACGTTCATATTCTTTCAGTCTAATGAGCTTACAAGGAAACTTATGGGTAGTCAAGATACCGGGGAAAGTAAAATAGGCAGGAGGGGAGCATGTCAATAGAACATTAGGAAACATAGATGAGGAAGACTAGAATGGCCCAAAGGAAAACTGCCATCTGTGACTGCAATCTTTCTACCTCCATCTTAGCACCTCCTCTGACACCCTATGGTCCCTTTCCCCATTTGATGACTTTTTTCTTTTTTTTTTTAAAGATTTTATTTATTTTGAGTTTTATGATTTTCTCCATGATCTTACTTCCCTCCCCCATCCCCCACAGAAGGCAATTTGCCAGTCTTTACATGTGATGAGAGAGAAATCATATCCTTAAGGAAGAAACATAAAGTATAAGAGATAACAAGATCAGACAATAAGATATCAGGTTTTTTCCCTAAATTTAAGGTAATAGTCCTTGGTCTTTGTTCAAACTCCACAGTTATTTCTCTGGATACAGATGACATTCTGCATTGCAGACAGTCCCAAATTGTTCCTGATTGTTGCACTGATGGAATGATGCAGTCCATCAAGGTTGATCAATTTGATGACTTTTTTCCTGGAACCTCCCATTTAAGGAAATGCCCAGGTCAGCCATGCTTACTTCTTCACCCCTCTTCTGGCTCAGTTCCTGACTCTTTGACCTTCTCTACTGTGGGCCCTCCTCCACAACTCCTACATTTCAGCTCCTTTAATGTGCTCATTAGAATGTAAGCTCTATAAATTCATAATCTTCAATTTTTAAAAGTTGTCTTCTGTTCATCTCTTTTTTTCCTCCCTAATATTTTCTATTTTCCATTTGGATCTGATTCTTCTCCCAAAACAAGTTCAATATAGATCTCTGTTTATGGTTAGAAATATAGAGCTTATATCAGATTGCTTTCTGCCAGAGGGAGAAAAATTGTAAAACTCAAAACCTTGTAAAAACATGATTGGTAAAAACTACCATTGCATGTAGTTGGAAAAACCAATAAATAAATAATTAAAAAAACAGAACATAAGCCCTAGGAGAACTTCCTTTTGTAACTCAAAGTTTACTGCAGTGCCTAACATATAGTAAACTTTGAATCCACCACCAGGGTCTACTCTTCTCTAGGCTTCTCTAGCTTTTTTTCCATTAAGAAGGAGAGCTCAAGACTTTCAAAATGGTACAGTGGAAAGAAGATTAAGGAGACCTGGGTTCAAATCATGTCTCTGGTGCTTAATCGATATGATTTGGAAAGAGTCATTTAACCTCCAGGGCTTCAGGTACCCTATCTGCAAAATAGGAAGGCAGCCTCTGAGAAATCTTGTGAGAAATATTTCTCATTTTTAATAACTAATTATTGTATCAAAAACCAAGATTTTCCCCCACCCCCTTCTTCTACTTCCTCATTCAGAAACCAACCAGTATAAGAAATTTCTTAGAAACTTACCCAAAAGTCAAGATCTAATCAGAAAGTAAAAAAAATTCTGAGTTTGGGCTAGCAGGTATATATCTGTTCATTGTGTTTGCTCTGAAAAGCCTGAGAAAATTCTCTCTATTCTCCCTATGATCTAGAGAGGTGTAATGGAAATTGATGTCTCCTTGACCAAGACTCGAGGGACCGAAGTCACAAACACCAAGACCTTCATTTTAATCTAGCCCCATGCTCTCATTATGTTAACTAAACCCCTTGGAATCACTTCCTCTTCAAAGGGTATATAATTGTGACCCCATGGAAGTTTTACATTGAAACAATTTGGCCCTTGGGCCAGGGTACACCTAGAGACATCAGTATTTGATTTTAGGCAATTATGCTGAGTAACTTTCTGGCTCTGGATTATGGGGGTGGAGAACTGCAGATCACTTTCAAGTCAGTCTATCAGGGTTTCTGTGATCAGTCAGAAAAATGACGCTATATAGCTAGCTACTGACCCAGAAAGATTTCTTAATCCAGAGAATGTAAAGGAACAATAGACCCAAATAAGTGTAAAAATATTACAGATAAATGTATCGACTCCTTGAAGCTGAAATGATCAGTGTTGATTGATCCTATCTAGTTGATTGACTTTGTCTTGTAATTGCTTAAGACAGTCTTTGTCTTTAAATATGGTTCAGAATTCAACTAACCTAAAATGAATTAAGTTCAGAAATCCAGCTCTCCTGCTAATCATCGATTTATTCTTGCCTCAAGGAATTTAGCTGATCTCAGGGACTGGATGTGAACATAAGGGGACTGGGTCTAAAATCCACTCCACCAAGTTATCCTTCAAGGGTGTCTGGTTTGCTGTCCAAAAGTCTGGCCCATTGTCTTGCAGCTGGACTCTTAAGAAAGAATGAGGGAGGTCATTGTTAGCCTTCATTACCAAACTTCCAACCAATAATATTGTTTCCCCCTCCCTCAGTTCAATCCCATGATACCCTATTCTGTTCTTTTTTTTCTGCACTCCCCTAAATAAATAAAAGGGGAACTCATATTTTTGCTCAGGGTCCTAGGCATAAATAGAGGCATGTCTTTGACCCATTTATTGTCAGGAATCTTGCACAGAAAATTTCCTCAGTTTTCCTTTTGGTTAAATTTCATACACATACTAAGGCCATTCATTCCAAGGAAAGGACACCCTCAGATAAAGCTAGGCAAAACTGTTGCACTGCTAGAGTAATACAGTGGGAAGAACAATACATTTTTCAGTGAAAAATACCTGGATTCATAATCCAGTCTCTGCTACTTGCTGCAGTGTGATAATGGGCAACACTCTGGGGTCATCCAGCTCACAACTTATGATCTTCTCTTTAGAAAGGAAACTTGGGTATAGTTGAAACAACACTGAATTAGAAACCCTGAAATCCTCACTCTAACACGGACCAGCTCCATGGCCAGGCAAATCACTGAGATCCCAATTCAACACAGGTGAATAATAAGACCAGTTGCTTTGCAACCTTAAAGCATCATTCTTTTTTAACTGTACATCTGATGGAATTCAGAACTGGCACAAGAGACTACCATGCTACTATATTATTCTGAACAAAAGTAGTAAGATATAAATTCATGTACAGATTTGCTGAAACCATAGTTGTGATGATTCCAGTAGTACATGCGGGAGATTGATATATATGGAATTTCGTGTTCTCATATGAGTTTTCTTTCTTCTGACAGGTTTCTTTTTTTTAAGAGCCTTTTATTTCACATGATTTGAAATTTATAGTGTAGTATCATGACATCTATTTAAAAATTAACTGTTATGATGCTCCACGTTCAGTGCAATTTACTTGTGAATTCACAAAGATACATTGAAAGACTGAATTTGTAGGACAAGAATTTTGTCTCTTGTTCATTTATGAAACATAATAAGCTTCCAATATATAATCCTATTGCTATAGCTAAGTAATGATTATTAGAAGTTCAAATAATGCAAAAATCACTTTAGTGAGAATTATAAAATTGTATATGATTGCATATAATGCTGATGATGTTTATCCTTTGTTCTCTTTTCTTTTTTTTTTTTTTAGGTTTTTGCTAGGCAATGGGCTTAAGTGGCTTGCCCAAGGCCACACAGCTAGGTCATTATTAAGTGTCTGAGACCGGATTTGAACCCAGGTACTCCTGACTTCAGGGCTGGTGCTTTATCCACTGTGTCACCTAGCCGCCCCTATCCTTTGTTCTCAAAGGAGACATGACATCAGAGAGGTAATACCATGACAATCATGTGAATTGGATTTGAGTGAGAGGGTACTGTGAAAAGTCACCAGCCTCACTTGTTCCTCCACAGCCATCTGGGTCCAGTAACCAGATATCAATCAGGACGACTGGGAAATGACCCTGAATGGGAGGCAATCAGACTTAAGTGATTTGCTCAAAGTCGGGACCTCCTGACTCCAATGTCAGTATTCTCTCTACTAAATCACCTAGCTGCTAGTCAAAATTCAAATAATACAACCCGTGCAAGATAGTTGAGGGTTTTAACATGCTTACCTATTGATCTGTATGGGAGTGATGTGTTGGGTATACTATGTTACCAACAGTTATATTAATTTTCTTAAATGTCTTTAAAATGGACAAATGAAGCACTTTGGATGGAAGCAAATATCTGGGTAAACTAGAAAATGCTGATATCTTGAAAGAAATGCCTAAGAAAAAGCAGGTAGTGTATAAATGGAGGCATGTACACTCAAGTGATCTGAAGATACCTTTGAGCTAGAGAAGATGGGAAGCACAAAGTCATGAATGCTGACCCCAATGTCTACTGAAGCACTTGCCTTGCTAGAATGTGGATAAAGTTCCTGAACCTACCAGTATATGGGTGTGAACATTTAAAGAGAAAGCGTTCAGAAAGTTCAGAAAGAGCTCTTTTTACATTCCTAAACTACTTTAAGAAACAATAACAATGTTTTCACCATGTTGTCAGTGTAGATTTATCTTTATATATAATATTCAGTAATTTCTTCAATTTTGCTTTCTATAATTACTCTGTTATTTTATAATAAACTCGAATCAGAAAAATGTTTATCTATTGCTGTTACATTACATTAACAGATAAAACTTATTTTTAAATGTTTCTTTGCATATTTCCACTGGGTTAAAGCAAAGGTCCATATTTTTATGTATAATTCATTATAAATTTGGATACTGAAAATTTGAATAATGTGACGGCTTCACGTGATTCATTATTTGACCTAATTGGAACCTAGCTCTGTTATTGGAAAGTTATGTCATCTTGCTGAATTATCTTCATGATCACCATGATCTCCTTTTTTCTCACCTTTTTTTTTAATGGAGTCTCCATAGAAGCAGCCCTGGGACAAGGTGTCACACTGCTTTTATCTTTTTAAGGTTTTTGGGATACTCTGCATCTAATGTTGTCTTTACAGCCTGTGCAGATAAAGTAACTACTTACAATTGAGACGACCTTGGGAATTGATGCCTGTCATCATATTCTCATGAGACTCTGATCTCCCTGGAGAATTTCTCTCCACAAAATGAACACATTATTATTTTAGTGGGAGGGAAAGGAGGCATTCTCAGCTGAGGAATCAGAAAAGGTCAGGAACAGAAGGGATGTTTGAGGGGAAATCTAAAAGAACCCAGGGATTCCAAGAGACAGAAGGGAGGACAGGGGATGTTCCAGGTGGGGTGGGGCGGGAGTTCGTGGGGGTGCTCAGTGCCTTTCTATTGCTCTTGGATGTTCTCCAATTCTACTTAAGTAGTTGATCTCAGGACTCTGCTTTTCCACCTTAATGTCCTCCAGCTATAAGAATACATTTTCCCTTGTGGCTGATTCTTTACAGTTGTTGGTCAGACAGGGAGATGACCAATCTATGATCCAGTTGGCCTTCCCTCTGTTCCTCAGCCATGGGTCACACTATTATATTAGCCAGATAATCCACAAACATTTGTGTCATGAGGGAGACAAAAGACATGTGAATGAAAGAGCCAGAGATGAAAAGTTCCATGAAAGAAGGGCCCAGCCCTCATGACAACTTCTCCAGTTCCTGGTTCAATCCTCAATACAGAGCAGATATTTAATGGTTTTTGATTGATCTTGACACAAGCACTAACCTAAAAAAGTCCAATTTCTATATATTTTAAGGTTTGCAAAGTGATTTCATACTAGATGCTTATGAGGATGATGTGAACCTATCTGATCAAAGCTTTCCTATACAGTATCCTTCAGCTTGACTGAGTGGGGAAATCCCGTTTTTATGGCTCTCAATAGTCCTTTCTCTACCCTCTCACAAGAAGACTGTATCATCTCATTAAAACATCTTCAGTAGCTTCCCACTGCCCAATATTCTGAGCCTGCTAGTTTCCATTTTTTATTTCCTAATCTTCACCTTCCCTGACACCCCATTTCAGTCAAACCAGCCTCCCTAAAGTTACCTCATCTATGACATTCCATCTATATACTGAGGCCCTGGCTGCCCCCTCCCTCCTATCCCTTAGTTTCTCCAGCTTCTTTCAAGATTCATTTCAAATCCCTTCCCTCTGCAAGAGACCTTTCCTGATCTCCCCCAGTCCCCTCCACATGAATGCACATAAAACATTGCTAAGGCCTTCTCTACTGAGATCATCTTCCATCTTCCCTGTTCACATCTTCTATGTCCCTTCATTTCCTACACTAGAACATAAGCTCCTTGAGGGCCAGGGCTAATAGTTTATTTTCTTTAAATCTCTGGTACCCAGCCCCTTCATCAATGCTTGCTGACTGACTGGCTGCCTTGCCCTAGGGATGCTCAGCCAACTGCTGTTGCCTCTGGCATGGAGTTCTTACTGTGACTTTGCACTATATAAGCCAGATTCTCCCAGGGGAGAAAAGGTTTCTCGAGAAAGGTTTCTCCTGCTTTTGAGTCAACAATTCCTAACATCATGTTTTGTATATAGCAGAGATTTATTAAGGATTTGTTGAATTTAAGCACATAAAGTAGTGTTATCTCTTAGTAAATAAATTCCTGCTTGAAAAAAAAGATACTGTGACATTTCTAGGACACTATGACAACCAAAGGAAGACACTAGAAACTCAATTCACATCAAATTATAAATGGACAAGACCGAAATATGCAGTTTCAGAGCAGTAACATTCCTCCTTTTTACCTCTCCCATACCTGTGCTGCCCCAGGTTCTTACCAAGTAAGAGTTCAAATTTTAGGTACTTCTCCAGAAAAAGCTCAGGGTTTGTGTCTCCCAAATAAGCTTGCTGGAGGTTACTGTTTTTGAATAAATGTGGTGAAAGTCCTCACCTAGAAGACTGTGAGCAGAGATTACAGAGGCTGCCTCTGTTCCCTCTATTCAACTCTGGTTTGATCCATAAAGATACCATGTGGGTAAATGTAGCATACTATACCATTCTCTGCCAAGCCTTACTGCCCTAAATCACTGGTCACCACTGGACCATTGCAATGACTTTTCCATGAGGAGCCTGATGAATGTAGTCAGGAAGGTGAATTTGTTCTCTCCAAATCTCTGTATAATGACTTCCATTAAAAAAAAGGCAACAGATTAATCTCAAATGGAAAACAGAATGGACCCATGTTTAACTTTCTGACTACATTACCATCCTTCAAATACTTCAAAACAATGATCATATTCCTCTAAGTCCTCTTTTCTACAGACTATCCATCCTCCTAGCTCCTTCAAGAAGTCCTCCTACAGCATGCTCTTAAGACCCTCTACCAAACTGCTGACCCTCTTCTGACTTCTTTCCAGATGATCAATGTTTCTATTAAAACGTGAACTAAGCACAATGCTCTCATGATGGTCTGACCAGGGCTGAGAATAGCAGTGACTATCACTTTGATAGTCTTGGATTATGCTTCTCAATGGAGTCTGTCCAAGGTTACATCTGCCCCATTGGCTACAAAGCAGTGGAGCTCACAAAGCCATTAAAACTTCCAGGTGAACAATTTCCACCCTGTGAAGCTGGTTATCAGATAGGCCCACAGTTCTTGTGGTGGCCTGGAGATGTGTTTAGTTTCTCAAGACAAGGTGAAGGAGAACTCTGGTAGACTACTCCAGGTGAGGAGGCTTTGAGCACAGGTCTGGAGCAGTGGTCACTAAGTTTAGGGAATATTTTCCATTTTTGCAGCTGCATGAAAAGACCATCTGTAGTTCATGAAAAAAGACCAAGATACAACTAAAATGGTAGAATGGAGCTGAAATCTCAGGTCTCTGAGACAGATATCAGAGGGAAGTCCTGCTGAATTACTAATCCAGGTGGTTGTGGTTCTGGTTGTTGCTGTTGTTTTGGGGGAATGACTAGAAAGCCCTTTTCTCCTAAGAGGCCCATCATGGCAAGGAACAAATCTGCATAAATATATATTTATATCCTTTAAGTAAAATACTGTCTCTTCCAGCATGGCCATCATATTAGCAGACCAAGAGTTCTGTCTAAATTTGGCTTTGACTTAACCTCAAAGAGGACAAAAGGGAAAAAAGCATTAGGACCTTTGCTCCTTGTAGCCATTACTTAATTGCTTAATAATGCCTCACTCCTCAAAGATTCCTGCCATAGGGGTATAGTTATTTCTGCCATAGGGAATTATGTTATTCTGGCAGCAATTTGGAGTAATTTGTCCTTAAATGATCTTACTGAGTTAAAAACTTCCAGTCAGTACAATTTCTAGAGAAATCTCCTAATATAAACATATGATATCTCTGTACTGATCACAAATTGCCTACTCTCAGTTTCATCTGTCTGTTCTCACACCACTTAATTCTGCAGAGGAAAAGATAATCAATATAAGGGGGCAAAGAACAAGGTATATTTCCTGAAGAGATATGCAAACAGAAAGACATCAATTTCTGTTCATCTATAGCAACTTTTTGGGAAAAAACCAATAGCACTAAAAGCATAATAGCTAAGTGAACTGTTCTAGAAATCTTCCCATCAAATTCTAGCCACCATCTTGACATAATTACTTGGCCAACCTTTTCCATCAGCATAGACAAATATTGTTAAAAATAATAAAGGGATGGGGGCAGGATGAGAGGAGTGAACAAACCAAAATCTCAAAGTAAATTAAGATGAATCTGGAAAAGAAGGAAATGTGTATATATATATATATTTATATATGGACAAGTCACAGTACATTAATCTAGTCATGCATAAACTGCCAAATTGGGCCCACTGCAATCACCCACATTGATGAACTTACAAGTGTTCTTTCTTTTTGGTCCACAAAAATCTGATATAAGATTGCAACGAAATTAATTTAAGGTGAAGGAAGGAATAGGTTTGAATTAGAATGTCATGTAACTGGAATCTGCAAAGTCATTAATTTCATTATAACTAATATTATAACTGAGTCTCATCAGCTAGATTTTCCACATAGTGAAAAATTGGGTTGTCCCATTGTCATTTTATAACAGGCTATCTCTTGGGGCTGTTAAGTCCCATTTTTTTTGCCCACAATTTGCTCTATGCCTTACTACCCAAGACAAAGCAAGGGGTGAGTGCTCAAGAACCATCCTTGTGTGAAATATTAATGGATTTACCCCCAGGGGACTAATAACATTCTCAGTCTTCCAATTTATTCTTTTTTTTTTAGGTTTTTGCAAGGCAAATGGGGTTAAGTGGCTTGCCCACGGCCACACAGCTAGGTAATTAGTAAGTGTCTGAGACCGGATTTGAACCCAGGTACTCCTGACTCCAAGGACAGTGCTTTATCCACTGACACCTAGTCACCCCTTTCCAATTTATTCTAAGGCAGATTTTCATTCATTTCACTGTTTGATGAGCCTTTCTTCTAGAAAACATTTTATGAATTTTATTCATAAAACTGGACTTTAAGACAATCCATCATACTCTGGCATCTCCTACACTGTGACTGTAGAAGTGAAAGTCTGCCATAATATTCAGAACAATGAGGTCACAGTGATGCTGGGACTGTTGCCTTTGTATTGGGCAAGAGACAAGCCAGCCCTGTCTACACTACCAATCACCATGTGACATGAATTCTGAATTATTCTTGTTGGATAACAAAGATAATACACATTTAAACATTGATTCCATTGCTTGCAGAGGAGGGCAGAATACCTTGGAGATGAGGTGATAAATATTTGTTAGGGAAGATAAATCAAGTTTAGGACAAAATCATCTTTCTCTAGTTCTCCAAATCTTTCCTTCCTCCTACCTTTCCTCAGAATTACTTTATAAGGTTTTGGTTTCTCAAGTCTTGTTTTCTAATGGGTAAAAAACTGCCATAATCAGATTTTAATGTTCTAAAGAGATAACACGATTAGATACTGGAATGACTCATGACTATTCAATAGCACAACACCAACAGGAAGCTGAGGCCATTCTCATCTGATTTGGTGACAGCGGAAAGTAACTGGGCTTGCCTTACCTTCGGCTTGAATGCAATGACTTTCAAGACCATCTCCACGGTGAACACTCCTGTAAAGACCATGTTCAGGATGTCCATGGCATCATTGAAAATCTTGGATTGTTCATAATGCTGTGGGGGAAAATATTGACTATTTCCTATGAAGTAATTACTGAGTTTTATTTATGCATGATAAAATAAAATGTTAGAACACAAAGGCTTTTTAGACACCATATATGGCTGAAGCTAGGACATAGAAGTCATACAGAAGCCCCTGTCTCACATTTTTGAAACAACAAGAATACTCCCTCTGTTTGCCCCCACTGGGCAAACACCTGAGCCTCTGGCCTGAGATGAGCCAGGAGGGAAGTGAGACAAGCTAGTCCACTTGCTAGGAAGGTGAATATTAAAAGATGGGATTCTGACACTAGTCAGCAGTCAATGTCTCTCATCAGATTAGAAGGAATTTCTATTCCTTTGGAAGGAAGATGTCCCCAATTCTAGGCAGTACACAGTTCAATGAGAGCATCTTCACCAGAAAGTGAAGTCCTAAGTCAAGAACAAGTCTGGGATCAGGGTATGCAAGTTCTAAATCTAATCGCTAAAGCTCTTGCTTAGTTTCCTCACTGCCTCATCTTCCTTAGACCTCTCATTTCCTCTAATTTCAGCCATGCTGAAGTGCTGAGTCTCTTCAATACAATGCTGAAATGTCCTTGCAGTCAGGATGCCCTGAGTTTGAATCTTCCCTCTGACCCTAGCTGTGCGACCATGAGCCAGCCACAGATTTGTCTCTTCCATAAAATGGGGTTAGGGTTAGGATTAGGGTTAGGGTTAGGGTTAAGGTTAGGGTCGGAAAAATTAGGGTTGGAAAAATTAGGGTTAGGGTTATTAAGAATTAGATGGGGGGTGCTGTGCTAAATTCCCAGTCCAACTTTCTTCTCCAGAGCCATTTGGGTCCAGTGGACTGATAGGAATCAGGATGACTGGAGATGACCATGGATACAAGGCAATCAGGGTTAAGTGACTTGCCCAGGGTCACACAGCTGGTAAGTATCAAGTGTCTGAGGCTGGGTGCCATCTAGCTGTGGTTTCCATTTTAAAATATTCAGTGTTTTATCTGATTCTTATTTTTCCCCTTTCATTTCCTCCCCTCTAAGCTTATTTCTGTTCCTCCAATACCTTGCTCCTGCCCCTGCTGTCACAGTCACCTCCTTGTTTCTAATTTGCCGAATTTGCCACTGTATGCAACATAGATATATAAGTTTTTGACATACCCAGGCTCTATGACAATGCTACCTACTGCCCCCCCCATACAAAACAATTCCCAGTCATAAATCTCCAGACAAGAGGGCTTTTCCACTTCATCCCTCTTTGTTTACTTGTCCAAGGGACTTCCTTACCTGCATGGCCAAGCACAAGGTGTTGAGCATGATGAGGACGAACATCATGTACTCGAAGGGGGAGGAGTTCACCACATACCAGAACTTGTACTGGTAGGGATTTTTTGGAATATATCTCCGTAGAGGCCGGGCTTTCAAGGCATATTCGACACATTGACGCTGCAAAAGCAGGAAATGGTAAGAATGTGGGGCTGAGAGTTTCCCTTGAGAGGTGAGAGTCCTGCTGCACTGCAGGTGATTTCAGCCTTTCCACAATGCAAGCAGAAAAGCGAGTTTGAGAACAAAGTTGACCAGGCTTTTAGGACACTCAGTCAATCCAAACTAACCCCATGGACATGCTCTGACCAGGCCATGAAGGCCATAGGGGTTGGGGTCATGGCCCACAGAATGATGGGGAGGTCAGAAGCAGCCTGTGACTTGGGGCAGCCCAGGCCTGTTCCCTTGCTCCCATGCTCTCGATCTCAGCTCAGAGCATATATTTCTCTGCTCTCACAGCCTGGCCTCCTGAGCCCTGCTCTCTGCATTTCCTCTGTGGCCTGTGGAGCCATTCCTTTCTCTGATCTTCAATGCACCTTCAGTGCTTTGCTGCTCCAGGGCCCTGCAGACCAAACTAACTCTTCTACATTTTCCTAAAAAAGATGCTTGACCTCCAGGACCATCCCCTGGGGAGGCCTTGTCTTGACTGTCTCTGATGCTCCTTCCTGGCCTCTCAAGGCACCAACAGACTTTGTAAAAGAATCCTCGTATTTGCATAGAGGGACTAATACTGCTAGGATACACCTAGAACTCAAAACTAGGCAAGGAAGCATAAACAACTTTTCTTAAACTTCCTCTGGATGGGCAGAATCACGTGGGCAGGTATCACCGGGAAACAAATAGAATCAAGAAACCTGGGTTTTGCCACTGAGCACCCAACTGTGTAACCCTGGGTGGTGGTAGTAGTAGTAGTAGTAGTAGTAGTAGTAGTAGTAGTAGTAGTAGTAGTAGTAGTAGTAATAACAACAACAACCATAATAACAACTACCAGCAATTATAAAGCATTTTAAGTTTGCAAAGAGTCTTGCAAATATTATCTCATTTGATACTCACAACAATTCTGGGAAATGGGTGCAATTTTTACATCCATTTTACAAAGATTAATTTGCCCAGAGTCACACAGGTTAAGTATTCTAAAACTGGATTTGAACTCAATTCTTCCTGAGTTATTTCTTGCTGAATGCTCTAACCACTGGGAAACCCAGATACCCAAGTCTGAGTTTCCTCTTCTATAAAATATGGGGTTGGTCTAGGTGACCACTAAGGTCCACTGCAGTCTAAATCTATGATGAAAGCTCACATTTAATTTTTTAAATCTACCCTAAGACTTCTGATATCAATTCATTCAACACTCCCATTTTGCAGTTGGGAAACCTGAGAAGATGACACATTTAGGAAAGAGTGAAGATATTTTTCCTTTCCCCATAAGAGGGCATAAAAAGGGAGACGTGTCCATCCAAGTCACTCATGAAAATAGCTACTGACCATGGAGAAGCTGAGATCCTGGGGTGGTTACCCCCAGGGACATGTGGACATGCCAGGGACTGTGAGGACTCAGAGGCAGTCTAGGCCTCATGGAATCTCTATGCCAATAGTAGGGAGGGTTTCTCCCTTCACAAAGTGCCCTCCTCCTCATTCTTGAGGGGAAGTCCTGCCCCTGCTCAGCATCCTCTCTGCTACCACCTTGTAGAAGTGACATGGTAGACACATGACAGTCTCTTTTGTGGCTCCAGGGAGGCCAACTGGGTGCTCCCTCCCCAAAGGAACCCCCAGGGCATATCCTTCTAACCTGATTCTTGTCCAGCTCGCAGTTCTTGTACTCTTTCTCTCCCTGCTCCTGAAAGGTGACAATTACAAAGCCCACAAAGATGTTCATCATGAAGAAGGCCACGATGATGATGTAGATAATGAAGAAGATGGAAATCTCTACCCGGTAGTTGTAGATTGGGCCAACATTCTCTCCATTGGAGTCAATGGCTTTATATAATAACCTGAAAGTATACACATGGATAAAAAACAGGGACAAGGATTCCTTCATGGCTCAAGCCCCTAGGAATTTTTCCTGTTTCCAGGCACCAAGAAAACAGCAAGCTCCTTCCTCCAAATTCCTCTAGGAGTTGGCACGTACTGTTTTATTTGATGAGTCTATTAAATTTTTTTAGTATGAACTTAGCAAATTAAAATTTTTAATATAGAAAAAATGTAATGAGAGGATCATATAGGAAACCATTCACTTCTAACACATAGTTTTTATTAAGTGCACATTCAATTTACCACAAGTGTTCCAACATTTGAATTTTCTTCTCTATTCTGGGTTTTTAAAAAGTTCATTGATACTTTATTTTTTCCTTTCCGAACTAAGTCTTTCTCCCACTCCTAAAAAGCCCTATTTTGCAGCAAAGAAGGATGGTCAAGTCAGATTAATGTATATGTTAACAATGTCTGAAAATAAACACCTCATTTTGTGCCTCTAATCTATGCCCTCTCTGCCAAGAGTCTGAAAACATGTTTCATCATCAGTCTTCTGGAGCCAGGACAGTCTTGGCACTGACCTAAGATTTAAAGCTTTGGGAGTTATTTTCTTTCTCATTATCATGACCAAAGAATAAGATGTTTTCTCAGTTCTTACTTTATTTTGTATGACTTCATCAATTCTTCTCAGTTTCTTTTTCTTTCTCTGAATCCTTCATATTCATGCTTTCTTGTGGTATAATAATCCTCTATTAACATTTGATCACTTGTTCAGCCATTCCTTTATTTTTTTTGAGCTGTCCTGGAAAGACTGGAATTTCCATTATTTTGTCTCTCAGGAATGCCTAGCACAATGTCTTGCATTTCTGAGCTTCTTGGTAAATATCTGATCATAGATCAGAGAGTTGAGAATCAGAAGATTCCTCAGCAAACATCTGGTCCAATGCTCTCATTTTATGAATGAGGAAAACTGAGGCCCAATGAGATTACTGATTTGCCAAAAATCCTACAGCTACTACTAGGAGAGCCAAGATTCTACCCAAGATCTTTGGTTCAAGAAATAGCTTTTTCCTGCCTCATAGTACCTGTGACACCTTAGTCTGTCTCCAATGGATTAAAGAGTTCCATATAATTATGAAAACATTTTTAATTTCAATTTTAAAAAATGTCACGTAGCCCTTGTGAGTGAATGTGTGTGAAGAGAAGGAGTGTAATGGGAGATGAACACTGACTTGGGACTAACAAAAGGTTGTTGAGGTTGGCAGCTGCTGCCTTGAGCTGCTGGTCAGAAATTAATAGCAGGGCAGTCCTGGCCCTCATTTGTCACCAGAGAGGTGCTCTCTGAGACCTGAGAAAGCAAGGTCTTGATGATCAACCACAACGACGCTCTCAGAACTTATCTCTAATTCACCCAGGGAGACAAACACCGCTCAAGTAATCAAGTAGTGTATGTGGCACAACACAGTGTATGTGGCACAGCACAGAAGATCTGACACAGCACCGGGGACATGGCAGTCACTGTCTTTGAGAAACTGGCCATGGATACAAGGGGTACTCCTGAAACTCTCTCTAGGAACTGTCAACATCTTTATTGTTAGGGATGAACAGAGGAGTAGCTTTGACATCTTTCCAAATGTCTCCCAAATCGTCGGCAATAGATAAATCTATTTTTTATTGAAATAATTTTTATTTTTTAAAATCTTGATCTCAACATCAAATACAATGTGTATACAACTTGGACAAGCAATTTTTCTTGAATAGTGAGTTATCACTGGAGTCTTGGGGGCCATCCCACAGGATGTTATGTGCTTCTGAATGTTGTATACCTAATATGTCCCACTGATCAGTATCTCTGGATTTTGATCAAGACTGAATAGTTCTGCTTTGCCCAAAGGGCAACAAAAATGTGCATACCCTTTGACCCAGCAATACCACTACTGGGTCCATACCCTGAAGAGATGAGGAAAAAGGGTAAAAACATCACTTGTACAAAAATATTTATAGCAGCCCTGTTTGTGGTGGCAAAGAATTGGAAATCCAGTAAATGTCCTTCAATTGGGGAATGGCTTAGCAAACTGTGGTATATGTATGTCATGGAACACTGCTGTTCTATTAGAAACCAGGAGGGGCGGGATTTCAGGGAAACCTGGAGGGATTTGCATGAACTGATGCTGAGTGAGATGAACAGAACCAGAAAAACACTGTACACCCTAACAGCAACATGGGAGTGATGTTCAACATTGAAGGACTTGCTCATTCCATCAGTGCAACAATCGGGAACAATTTTGGGCTGTCTGCAAAGGAGAGTACCATCTGCATCCAGATAAGGAGTTGTGGAGTTTGAACAAAGTGCAAGGACTATTCCCTTTAATTTAGAAAAAAACAGATAGCTTATTATCTGATCTTGTTACCTCTTAGACTTCTCTTCTCTTTACGGATATGATTTCTCTCTCATCACACCCAATTTGGATCAAGGTACAACATGGAAACAAAGTAAAGACTGACAGAGTGCTTTCTGTGGGGGGGGAGGGGGAGGGAAGCAAGATTGGGGGAAAATTGTAAAACTCAAATACTATCTTCAATAAAAATAAATTTAAAAAAAAGACTGAATAGTTCTGAAGATTCTGCTTGGTAGTATTTCTTTTTTTAAATTAATTTTTATTAAAGATATTATTTGAGTTTTACAATTTTAGTATTTCTTTTGATATGTGGTTCTGTGTAGTCATCTTCTTTTATATTTTTTGGACATTCTTGGCCATAGGAATAAACTTATTTTTTCTAACTCTACTGAGTAATCCTTTGGTAGTTTGATTGGCACGGCATTGAGTAAGTTAATAAATTGTAGCAGTGCTGTCATTTTATTATATTGTTTCAGCCTCCCCATAAGCAATTAATACTTCCCTAATTATTTAGACGTCTTTATTTCTATATGCATCATATTGAGGTTATATTCCTATACTTTCTATGTGTCTTGCTAGGAGTTTTTCCACATTTTTTTATTCTTTAATGTGTTTTACTGGAATTGCTCTGTCTCTGTGCAGTTTTGGGATAACATTTTGAAAATCTGATGATTATTTGTTTCATATCCTGAAACCTGGATAAAGTTATTAATTTTTCAATGAATTTTTTGAATCTATTGTTTTCCAAGTAAACCATCCTATCATCTCCAAAAAGTGATTATTTTATTTTCTCTTTGCCCCCCTCAATTTCATCTTCTGGTCTTATTCCTAGAGCTTTTGTAACACTATGTCATCAGATTGACTTTTTAATACCCACATTTTCTACTTTATGTTTATTTTTATATTTTTTATATTTTTTTTGGTTTTTGTAAGGCCGTGGGGTTAAATAAACAAATAAAATGTGCCCAAGGTCACACAGCTAGGTTATTATTAAGTATCTGAAGTTGAATTTGAACTTATGTCCTCCTGACTCCAGGGCCTGTGCTCTATCCACTGCACTACCTAACTGCCCCTCATTTTCTGCTTTATGTCTGGGTTCTAAAGGACCAAAAATTCCTTGACCTACAAAATATTCTGGGGGAAGGCCAGTAATGAAAGTGAGAAAAAGAGGCAAATCTTTCAGAAGAGAAAGTGAGGGGCAGGTGGCTGAGTTCATGAAAATTTGTTAAATGGGCAAGTATGGCTCTGGGACTTAGTGTACAGAAGAAGTCATATGTCAATCAATACTCACGCAGGCCATCCTTCAAATGTGGAGACTGTGAAAAGAGCCATCATAGCTGAAAGAACATTGTCAAAGTTGAAATCACTATTTTGCCAAACTCTCTCTCGAACCATTGGGCTGTTCACGTCCCCATCTTTGTAAAGGATAAAGAGTCCCCTATGTGAAGACAAAAACAAACAAACAAACAAAAATCATGAATCAACAATAGGCACTACTCTGAAATGTGGAATCTCTTGTCCACTATTCCCATTCTCTTTAATTAGCCCAAAGAGTTGAGGCTGTCCTCTGTCCTTCCTTCTCTTCTCCTTTCTGGAGTAGCTCTAACATTGATCTAAGCATCTGTTTTACACTAGGATTCTAAGGCTTGGTCTCAATGACCTCAAACTTGAAGTTATTTCACCTTCATCTACAAAGCACAGATAATAACATATACCTTACAGGGCTAGAGAGACGAGATGACCTCTGAGATCTCTTCCAACCCTAAATCTATGGAGGACCCACTAACTTCTAAGTTTTCTGCTGCTACTTTTTATTACTCACCTTCAAAATGGAAAGAAAACCAAACCCCAAATTCCCACAACGTTTTTGGAGATGCACTTACACTATGTAATGAAGAATAAAGTAAAGCAATGTAGGGGAAACAAAAGGAAAGAGAAACAGTACTTGTCCTTAAGAAGAAGCAAAAACAACTCCTTAAAAACAAGAGGCACAGAAGAACAGGGTTGTAGATGTAGAATCAGGAGAATGGTGCTCTGAGTGGTGGGGATGGGTCTGGTTCAGTTACCCAAATGCTCCTTCAGTGTCTTGATGGCCAGTGTCATACTGGCATCTATCTCTGTATAAACTGACTGCATCATTCAGGGCTAGGTTGGAGCTGATAATTGATGAAGATTTAGCTTTGGCCTCATGGCACAACTACCATCTACTATCTACTGCAAATACCACAACAAAGTCTCATGCAATTTCTGTTCTCACGAAGGAGGAAACTGAATAGTCTATCAATGTTTTTCCTTGAAAAGAAGCTGCTTTGAAAACCTTAGTCTGAGCCATATATTAAATGATCCTTGCTTACTTTGGCATCTGTACAAAGTCAGGATGGAATTCACAATCATTCTCTATCCAAGCTCTGGAATTTATGGAGGTAGACATTTCTGAGCCAAATGCCTAAATAAAGGTACTCTACCTTACCATAAAATGAGTTTTCCTGGTATATTTGGATCTACTTTTTATTCTAGTACCAGATCCCTTTGGAAGGTTCACTTTGTGCCAGTAATATCCCTCTCTACCTTTTCTAGTGAAAATTCTATTAAGACATGCAATCTCAAAGAACACCGCACTGTAAAGACAGAATTTTTCGAAGGGCCACAATCACAGAACTGCCCTACTTTTTTATTGTGTTAAATTTAAATGATATTTAACAAACAAATTGCCCATAAATAAGAAACTCAGAGTACCACATATACTCTCTTTTTGAGTCTTTGCAAACTTAAATGTTCATGTTTGTGGGTATCACTTAAGTTATAATACAAAATACTTTTTTTAAAAAAGAGAGTGAACAAAGAAGTAAATAAATTAGTTATGACTACAGTGAACAGCAGTACAGGAAGTGCCCAGCTATTAGCCAGTGGTTGGTCTTCTCCCTTTCAGCACAACTGAAAATTTGCCCCAAGCTGAACAGGTAGAATTCCTTTCCCTTGCCTCTGCTGCACCCTGGAGAACATGCAAATGCCCTATAGAGAGAGAGAGATGGTGGAACAGAGGAAGAAGGGAAAGCTGGGTAACTATTCCTAAAGCTTCTCCCTCATTCTTTTCTAAGTTTCCCCCTTCTTTATCATGATAACCCAACAGGATTCTCACTCCAGAAGATTCCCTCTCCCTTTGGTCCTTTATTCCTTTTTTGTTTTGCTTGTTTTGTAATTTTATTTTATTTTTTCCAACTACATGCAAAGACTTTACAACATTCGTTTTTTTGTAAGCTTTTGCATTTCACATTTTTCTACCATTCTCCCTTCCCTCTCCCCTCTGTTTTTTTCCAACTTCCTCTTATGTGTTGTCTTCTTCTATTATAATTAAGCTCCTTGAGGGTAGAGAATGTCTTTCATTTATTTTTATTTGTATTACAAGTGCCTAGCTGACAGACAGCATTTAATAAATACTTGCTGGTTTGACTTATCGAAACACTTTCCTAATTTGGAATGCCTTAGAGTGGTTTTTCCAGTGTTTTGTTTTGGTTTGATTTTTGTCTTGGATCCCTTGGGCCTGTAGAAATCTAGGGGTGGGGGTGAGGGTGGGATGCTTCTCAGAATCATGTTTTTGCAAGGCAAATGGGGTTAAGTGGCTTGCCCAAGACCATGCAGCTAGGTCATTATTGAGTGTCTGAGACCAGATTTGAACCCAGGTATTCCTGACTCCAGGGCCGGTGCTTTATCCACTATGCCACCTAGCTGCCCCTGAATCATGTTTTTTAATGCATAAATTATAGCGCAATATATAGGATCACAAGGAAACCAACTGAAAACATTAAAAAAGTTCCCAAGGACTTTAATCCTTGAGGATTATATCTACTATATACAACATATATATAAAATACAAGGACTATATCTTTGATATAGTTAAAGATTTACTCTATCTCAATTACAAATAATAGGTTAAGTGATTCTTTCATATCTCCCAGAGCTAGCACAAACTCTACTCTTGTGAGCAGCTCACACTGGACAGGCTCATCCAGGGAATGCAATTGATATTTCAAACAGTCCTCTTAGGGGATGGTCAGTGTCTGGACTGGTCTCCCGAGAAGTTCTTAGCCTCTCCCTCTTCCTCCCAAGATTCCAGTCCTTTCAGCTACTCACTTGCATTCTTCCGGATTACTTTTGGCCTCATCTGTGCACCGATAGAACTTCCCCTAAATATAAAGAGAACAGGAAAATGTAGCCTCTTGAAAAATTACCAAATAAGGATCTGACCATTCCCAGAGGCACCCTTCCCACACCTTACCCACTCTATTCCCAAACTAATCCTAGATCACTAGAAGGCAGAGGGAGTTACCACCACCAAGGATACCCTAAAGTCCCTTGCCCTCCACCTCTCCCTTGACCCATCCCAAAACCCTTTCTAGAAAGATGGGCCTCTTAAACACCTTTCCCATTAATCCAAGTCACTTGATGGCTTATGGAACTTAGATGAGATGGGAGTCAATAACTCCATTCCTTTTGATAAGATGGAAAACTGGGCCTTACCAAGAACCCCCAGTACTGCTACCTTAACTGAGTATCCATCCCATAATTGCACCCTTAGAACATCTTAGCTTCAGCAAATGTCCTTCAGTAGAACTTTCATTAAAGGGTTGGCTCCCCAATTAGTCTGGGCATGAGATCAGGGATCACTTTACTTTTTCTGTGCATCCCCCATGCTCAGTGCCTACACGTTTCTGTGCTCATTTGTTCATTTATTTATCCATTCCTTCCAACTTTGAGGATCTGTCCTCAAGCCTACCTTAAACAGTTGGACACCAATGCAGGCAAACATGAACTGGAGCAGGGTAGTAACAATCATGATGTTGCCTATGGTCCGAATAGCGACAAAGACACACTGAACCACATGCTGGAGAGAGAAGAGAAGGGACAACAGAAAAGAACATGGGTATTTTGCTTTGATCTTTCTGTTCATTATCTGAAGTGTGATTGTGGAGAAGTCAAAGGGACACAGAATTTGAGAGGAGAATGCTTTGCTTTGCTTGAATTATGTCTCTGAGAGCTCCTCTGAGCCTCAGTTTCCTCATATGCAAAAATAGAGAGAACAGAGAGTCCAATGAGATCAGTATATAAAATATGGGATCAGATTAAAGTGGTCCATAATGTACAGCTATTATTTATTTCTGAACTAAAACTTGGCATATATGAAACTTTATATTTACTTTTCCAAGTTTTCATCTGTCATGCATTTTCAGGAGTCTGTCTAATTGATACTTCAGACCCAAACCAGGTAGCAATTTTCCAAGAGTTTTGGGTAAATCAGTTTTCCTTGTTTTTCTGAAAGCAGTTCCCTAACCCCAAGAGAGGGTTTATCTGGAGAGAAATTCAATTAGATCACTTCTATAACTAGAGCTTATTTGGAAGTCAATGGGAATTAACCCCACAGGCTCAGAAGAAACAGGGAATGTGAAGGTAAGACATATCAAAGAATTATGCATTTTAAGAGGAGATGAATAAATACCTTAAGTCCTTTTGCTCTGTTGATGGCCCTGAGAGGCCTCAGGACTCTTAAGACCCTCAAAATCTTCACAACAGAAATAGCGCTTGATCTAAAGAAAAGACAAATGGGAGGCAACATGATCAGTTGGATGTCATTCTTTTCTTTTCAATTGTTGTCATGGAGGTGACTCATTTGTTAAAGACTCTTTTTAGACAGTAACAAACATGAAAACTATTTCCTTCACTGCAGATCAATTAATCAGCTAGCTACCATTTTAAGTGTCTGTCATGTTCCACTGTACCAAGAGAAGAAAGACAAAAAAATCCTCCCTCTAAAAAAATGTGACATATCCCACAAATAAATCATATGCTTTTAGGCTTATGATAGTTATTGGTTCATTGATGTAATACCTTGGGCAATAGCAAGGCAGGAAAATAGTCTGGTAAAATAGGGCAACTAGGTAGAATTTCTAATGGGTCTCTATGTTCCAGCTAAACAGATTCCTGGAAAATCCAGAAGCACCTGAACATTTCTGAATTGTGTTTTTGTTTAATGTTTCATTACAACCTAGTGGACATAATTCATGAATTATTCATGACTTTATTCTGGGAGAGAAAATAGGTTTTTGTTCATTGAAAAAATAAAATAAAGTTAAATAAAACTTCACCCCTTCAATAAATAGTTTTTTGCTCAACGTGGCATTAGGCAGCATATGCTCTATAGTCATTATACATCAATTTTTTTCAGACTATAATCCTGGCAGAGACTAGTATCACCTAAAATACAAGGTGATGAGAATCTAAATTTTAAAACTGTTTAGAGACTACAAGACAGAAGCTCTCAATATTTTATAAGAAGGAACTCCTTTCTATTTACTTGGTTCTTTGGGATCATGATCAGGAGAGGGAGAGTTAATAACCAGGCTTGTAGATAGATGCTTCACTCCACAGATATTTTTGGCATGAAAATGATAAGACTGAAGGCGACCACTACAATGATTTTTAGACTTCATGGGTATTTCAAGCATTGAAGAGTTTCGGCTGATTATCTCCAGTCATATCTGTCCTTCCTGCTTGAAATACCCCGAGGTGCAGAAAAAGATAACTGGCCATGGTTTCTAAAATACATCCTCCTCCCTACTGAAAACAGACAAAGAAGATATCAGATCAGACTTCATAATCAGCAAGCTAGGGACTCCAAGTATCACAGAAGTTATTAATTAATATGGAGGATAAAATAAAAAAGGCAAGGAGTAACATGAGGAAATGAGCCATTGCCAAACAAATTGAAAAATTAGCTACTTAAAGATTGTCATCAAGAATTATCTATCCCCCAAATTTCATGGATACTTTCTGATGCAACTGAACTCTTTCTCTCTCACCTTACACCTGCCTATAAACTTTAGTATTTCTAAAATATTAAAAATGGGCATAATATTTCATTCTCCAAAGTGACTGTGGGTGTGCATGTATGGTTACACACACACACACACACACACACACACACACACACGCCTATTTTACTTACTGAATCCCAAATGATACCAGAGAAACTCCCACAACCAGCATGTCCAACAAGTTGAAGTAATTTCTACAGAACGCCCCTTTGTGAAGGAATGCTCCAAAGGTTGTCATCTACAAAGAGAATTGTAATTTAATGTTTCCCTCCTTCTTCAAAGGCACCATCATTTGGGCTGTTTGCAAGACCTCTTAAGAAGAAATTGTGTGTATCATCTAGTGAACATTAGTGACATGGTGAAGATGATACAAAAGAAGTGAGGAGCTGCTTAACTGATATCTTTGGACTGAAAGAATAAAGTCACATAAATAGTGAAATTAGGTACAACTAAAATTTTTAAAAGCAACAATTTGTGAACCCAAGTACAGCTGATTAATCCTTGTTAGTGCCCTTAATTTGACATTTATGGAGAGTGTTCCTCTTGAGAAATGACATTTTGTCTGTTTTGTTGTCCTATTTCCACCAAAATATGAAGGTACCAGATGTCAGTACCTCTGAGAGACTAATAAATAATTATAAGGTCTCCAAACAGCTTTCTCCCTAGGAAAGGAGAAACTAAGTTCTACTTCTATAAGAAATCTGAATTGTCTTAAAATTCTTAGAAAAGTCTCATGACCTTAAAGCTATCCCCTCCTTGATTCTCATTACCAAGGATATTGATGTATTCTGTCTGACTATAATGAAACATGTTTTATATACCACATATGAAAAGCAGTCTTATGACTTTAAAGTCAGAACCTGTATCGTCAATTGGATAATAAAGATGCTCCTACACATGTGTTCAAAACCCTCCTGGGTTCATAATCCAACCAGTACTGGGGATTGTATCAATCACATGAGCTTGACAGTGAAAATAAATCCAGCAGGATATCTACCCATGCCAAAACTGAAGAGAAGTCTGGAATTCACCAATTGCCCCACAAAAGAGGGCTCAAGTTAGAATAGGAACAGTATATTGGATGGTAACCAAGTCAGAGTCCTCCTTAACTACTGGTCCCTTGATATTCCTTGACTGGAGTAAAGAATTCCACAGACCAAGAGATCTTTAATTCTCTAATTTTTTTTCAGTATAAACAGGTCATTGAAGAAGAAAGATCTTTTTAAGGAGTAAACAGTGTTATTTCCTACCCAAAAAAAGTTGTCAAGTGAATACACTGACCTTAGGGCATACACGGTGACATAGATGCCAGAGTTCCAGATCACAAGAGCAAGTCCAGTGCTCCATCTCAATGGGCTGCTATCTTGCCTCAAAATAGCCAGGACCCTGCAGGGTAAACCACCTGCTTGCTCTATTTCACTTTACAGTCAGAAACCAGGTATAGACATCTACCTTTCAAGTAATTGTGAAGGAACTGACAAACTATGGTTGTTTTAAAATAACCTGGTCAAATGAGGACAAAGTAACTGTGTTTTCATTATAACCAAAAAATTTGTAAAATAGACAAAATAGATTAATTGAAATTTTTCAGTCTTCAATGCTGAGGATAAAGAGGCAAATTATGAGAGAAAGAAATTAAACTCAATGTCTATTTTAAAAACAATTTCCAGAGTAAAATTTGGATTGGGCTCACTCTTCCATTTTACATCTTCATCTCCAACTATATATAACCACCACTGTCACTCTGAATGATGATCTTCAGGACCTGCCATGTCTTTGGAGAAAGATGTCATTGGGCTCATTAGCTTATCAAAAATAAATGGGGGTAAGGAGGAATGACTGTAGACCGTCATGGAGACCTTATAATTATTTATTAGTCTCTCAGAGGTACTGACATCTGGTACCTTCATATTTTGGTGGAAATAGGACAACAAAACAGACAAAATGCCATTTCTCAAGAGGAGCGCTCTTTATAAATGTCAAATCAAGGGCACTAACAAGGATTAATCGCCTGTACTTGGGTTCACAAATCGTTGCTTTTAAAACTTGTTCAATCCTTCTCTCCTGGCCAGCACACCATGGCACAGAATCAAATTCAACTTCTATTTCACAAATCATCTTGGAAACAGCCCAAGTTCTAGATATGATTCATACAAATGCACAATATACTTTTAAAGGGATACACACAAAAGAGACCCAAATGACTTTAGAAAGCATGATCTGGTCAAAACTCAGAATTACACAATTTGTTTCCTGATTCTCCTAGGGAGAAGGAAGATGCCAGCACCCAGGGGCCACTTGCCTGAGCTCAACATCTTGTGGAAAGCCTGCATTGGCTGGGGCCAGAAGGAGACATCAAGCACATTTCAAACCAGCTCCCAGTAGCACATTGCCCTAAGCTTAAGGAGGAGCTGCCCGCTGTGCAGTGGGTCAAGAAGGGCTCCCAGTTTTCCCCAAGAGGTCCAAAGGAATCTTTGTGGGCACTCCCTGGAGGGCATCCCTCACAGGAAGGACACAAACTCCCCGGGGCAATGCCAACTTGTCAGTCATGCAAAGGCCAGACATTTAAGTTGTCTTATGTATGTTTACTTCTTGGTGCTTTTTTAACTGAAGCCATATTTAAAACAGATGCAAAATATATGAACACATCAATAAACCCAAGTTATCTTGCAAATCCTGTTGCAAGAAAATAGCAGTTTACTATTTTAGGTCTCTGAAATATAATGCAGCACGAGAAATAAGAAATGAAATGCTCTCTCCATAAAAGAGGATGTTTTCCTTTACGTATCAGAGCAGGGTAGAGAAAACTCACACACAGTGAATTAGATATCAGCAACTGACACAGGATAATTTTTTAAAGGAGCAAAATTAATGATCTCATTAAAATCATAAAGCAAAGTAGCTCCTACATGCATTTAAAATTCCAATAAAAAAATAAAACAAAAACAAATAGAATTGTTACAGAATATGTCCTGGAACTAAAAAAAAAAATTAGCTTGAGCAGAGAAGACAAAAACAAAACCCCAAACAAAACAAAACACTTCAAGCGTCCTGCCTGGGCAGGTGACACCCAGGAATAAGTGTCCTCTAAACACACGGCTGGGTCAACCTGTTACCTTCAAAACGATCTCAAATGCAAAAGTACCAGTGAAGACATAATCTGCATAACCTAGCATCTGGAAAGCAAGCACAAAATTGAAACTATTATTGCGAAAGCTGCTATGGTACATGCAAGGATCGATGAAAACGCCATTACCTTTAACAGGATTTCGACAGTAAAGATGGCTGTGAAAGCATAGTCAAAGTAACCCAGTATCTGCAAGGTACAACAGGCAGCAGAGTGAGGAACATAGGCCAGAATCAGACCAAGAGTCAACAGACACCCCATGTAGCTCTCCCTCACACACCACCCAGGCCCAGATGGGGTGATCATCAATGAGACTCCAAAGCTAACAAATGCCCATTAGTCTTAGGACCACAAGGGTGAACATGCTCATGGACACAAGACTCTTCCCTAGCTATCTCTTCTAAGTATCTTGGAGACTGGAACATGGTGCTCCAGGCCTAACTGGATTCAGTGGACTAGAGCAAAGCAAACTAAAGAATGACTGGCACTAACTCCAGGAAGGCTCCCACAACAAGTGAATCTACAAATGGGCTGGGGCTATAAGGTCTCCCTGGAATAACTACCCTACTCCTTAACCTGTTCTCTGACAGTGGTAGCAAATGAGAGAAACAATGAATTACATGGTCTAGGCTGTGCCATTAGCAAGAGAGAGCCATGATGCAGTCACATCTATTGGCTGACAGCTGGCAGCCCTTGTCTCTATTTCCTGCTCCTCCAGGGACTACAATGGAAGCAAGGAATGAGAAACCCCATTTATCTCTTCTGACAGTGATCATTCCTCTACTCTTGTAATAAGATATGGAAACCTTTTAGAAACTAAGAAAACTCCTGCATCCAACGACCCACAAGATGAGAAAATTTTCAAATACCCAAGAATTTAAATATTTCTTATTTGCCCACGGGGCACTGTACCAATTTCTCGGTCCACAAATCCCAGAAAAATCTCAGGGCTACAAGGGGATTAACGATCACATTCTTTAATTTCACAACATGACAGAACTGTAACTGAGAAGTGAAATGACTTGCCAAAAGTCTCAGGGCAAATCTGTTGTGATGAGAAACTAAGTCTTCTGGTTTGCCAGTCTGATGTTTCTTCCACTACACCACTTTGCAGCACAAGGCCATGTTAAATTTTAAAACAATTTTTATGATCAACAACTCTACATTTTGACCTATAACAAGTAACTTACTTTCTCAGTGAGGGGGGTGGGATGGGAGGAAGCGAGAGAATTTGGAACTCAAGGTTTCAGAAGTGAATGTTGAAACTTGTTTGTACATGTGGAGGCAGGGGTCGGGGGAGGGTAATAGTATGATCTAACCCTTAGAAGCTCCTTGCTATTTATGCTAAAATGAAGCCAAAAAATGTTTAAAACAAGATATCCAATAGGAAGAATTGACCATAGAGGGTGGGAAAAAGTTTGTTTTTTCTCTAAGTCAGGTTATTGATGCTGATTAAAATCTTAAACAAGTTTCCTTATGGGTCAGGCCACAGAAGTAACTTTTAAGTGTACCTGAATGTCTCTCCCCATGATTCCTTATTTCATGCTTGTATTAGGGCAATGATCAGCTCAGGAAAAATGAGGACAGCCAAGAGAAAGGGACCCAAAAGGGTGAGGACTCCTAGTGTTACGGGATTGAGTTGCAGTTTATACTCCATTTTCTATCTTTTCACTCCCTGAGATACTTCACAATTTTTTTTACCATGTACATTCACAGGAGTGTTTAGACCTGTAGAACCCAGCAATGTCAGCAGCCAGGGCTACCAGAGAGGAAGGTTCTGGTCTGCAGGGCCTGACAGCAGGTCAAGCTTTCCACTGCCCCCACTCCCCCCAAAAAAGGCTGGAGAGAGCCTGGTGAGTCTGGCAAATACAACACTTTTTTGTCCATACCAGAGGTGCACACTGAGGTCACTTATTTAATTGTTTATATGATTTGTATTAATAAATAATGCTCAACAGAATCTTTTCTATATGCTATAATTCTTCCAAATGATAAAGTTTAATCAGGCTAGAGCCCAGAGGTCATGATCTTTAACATCAACAACAATAAACAATATTTTGGGGGTTTTAAAATGCTTTTTATCTCCCTCACAGCAGTTCTATGAGCCTGATAAACTGGATAATATTCCAAATTTCAAAACTAATATTGTTGGGATAGTCAGAAAAATGTCACTTGGTCACAGTATTCTTGATTGTGGACTCAGAGGCAACACTGATATGAAGCCTCTAAATCTCCAAGAATCGGATGACTTGAAAGAGGTGTCAATCAGGGCAGAGTGATGAGGAGCCCATAATACTATGACCAACATAGGAATCTATTTTCAGGAAACCAGAAAGTCAAACAGAATCCTGGTGGCAGGGTGCTGAGTGCAAGGTAGGAGGAGGAAGGCTGAGAAGTTAGAAAATAGATTTTATTCACACACCTCTCTTTAACACGAAGAGGTATGCGTGTGTGGGTGTATGTGCATGCATGCATGCGTGTGTGTGTATGTATGTGTGTATGTGTGTGTTTTTTCAAAATCTTGGTTCAACTAAAATCTAAAGAAGGATCAATCAGGGAAGGACTGAGTTCTAGTACAAAGTTATTTCCCAATGTGTGGTGAACCAGAAACCCCAGGGGCTCCATTCCCTTGGGAAGGACCAGCGGCAGAAAGGGCCTCATTTCCTAGTAGAGCCAACTGGCTGCCCATGTCAGTGGTGGCCCCCAGAGCTCAGAGACCTGCAGAGCAGAGCAACACTAGAGCTCACTGTGCAACCTACAACAAGACTTCCTGGTACAGAACACCCTGAGCTAAAACAAGCTTTCCTCCTCCACTGTCTACAAGCCTTAAAGAAGAGTCACCAAAAGGCAAATCGAGAATGGAGAGACAAAGAGAAAGCAGAGAACCTAAATAATACATGATTCGAGAAAACAATACTTGTCAGATTGAAAAAACAATTTTCTAGAAGTTTAGAACAGGCAAATTTGATGGCACATTTGTGTCAGCTCTCCCAACTCAGGTAATATGGCACAAGATTAAATATAAACAGTTTAAGGTACAAAATCTTTTCCAAAATAACCTAATCATTTAGGAAAATCAAACCAGGGATTCAGGTTTTCCCTTTGAGCTCTACATAATAATAGCAAAACTGGTTATTCCAATCAGCATAAAGAATGTATTTAAACAAAATTATAAATCTCAAATATATTTTAATTCTTCTTTGTCAAAAGTGTGCCCAAAAAAGTTTAATACAGAGAGTTTTAGTGTCCCTACATTGAAACAAGCCCACACAGTGTGGAAAAATGAGGAAAGGGCACCATACTAGAAGCTGAGCCTTAGTCCAGAAATTTGCTGGCTTACGATATTCCGAAAGGAGTGACTTCGGATGGGGTCTTCAGCGGCAAGGGAAGCACTGCTGAGCATGATGAAGACGAGGATGAGGTTGGTAAAGATGTGGTGATTGATAAGTCTGTGACAGCCCACTCGAATCCTGAGGAAGAAAACACAACAATCATTTCCAATGCCATATCAAGAGGTCCGAGATGTCATTTATGGGTCAGAAGGGTTAAGGAATTTCTAGACAGTTCTCTATGAGGGGTAAATAAGCTATTGTTCTCATTTTTAAAGGGGAGAAATACAATCCCCAGTCCTGTACCTCATTGAAATTTACTTATGTCAACCACAGCTTGCCACAACTAAGAGTGATTTTGCTTTTCATGTGATTTTGGGGGGATGGGGTTTGACTTGACACAGATATTCTATGTGGGTGTCTTCTCAGAGTATGGAGATGATTGAATTCTGGATGCCTGTTCCAGAAAAATCCATGGTAAAAAGGGGTCACCAAAATAAGATGTCCTATAGACACTTTTTACCATGTACAGAACAGAACCCATTATCATCCCCAAAAAAACTTTCCTAAGGCTCTGGAGGGCACCACCATCTTCCCTCAGTTCCTGATGCTCACATTAGAGGACTCAAGCTGAACTTCTCACTATCTCTCAGCCTTCATATCCAATCTGGTGCCAATATTTCTGGAATACATCCTCTTCTCTCCTTTGACTCTGTTTACCCTTAAGACTTCAGATCTGGGCTACTGTAAGAGCTGCTGGGGGTTTGCCTGCCTCCAATCCATTCTCCAGCCACCCAAGTGATTTTTCTAAAGCTCCAGTCTGGCTATATCACTCCCCTTTTCCCCAAATCAAAATCCAGTAGCTCCTTATCACTTCCAGGATTAAATACAAAAGTCTCTGCTTGGTGTTTCAAGTCGAGGCTCTCCCTCCCTTTCCAGTCATCATGTACCTTACTCTCCCATACATTCAACCTTTTGGGTTATTCCATTTCTCAGCTCTGGCCACTCTCTCTGGGGTCACCCAGGTCTGGAACCCTCTCCTTACTGTGCTCTAACTAGTGACTTCCCAGACTTCCTTTAAGTCCAAACTATAAGCCCATCTTTTAAGAGAAACCTTGCCTAATTCCCTTTCATGCCAGTACCTCCACTCCATTGGACACTTCTGACTTATCCAGTCTAGATCTTGTTTGTCCAGTGGTTTGCTTATTGTCTTCCCCATTAGCTGTGCGCTCCTTGTACAAAGGGGCTAGCTTTTGTCTTTCTTTGTATCTCCAGGGCTTAATACAGTGCTTGGTACACAGCCGGTGCTGAATCAATGCTTGTTGCTTGACTGGCAGAGTCAGTTTACTGGCCTTTTGTAAGTTAGGCCAGAAATGACCAAGTACACATAAAACAACTATTACTGTCCTCTCCAAGTTGGAAGGTATTCATCCTCTTGGAAGCTGCAAATGTGTCTCCTGAGCTGGTAAGCCATAGCCAGACACTGTTGATAAGGCTTTGAGTTTGTGGCCTAGATGATTAACCCGAGAATCTCACTTGGAAATCCAACCTTCCCTCCATCATAGAAGGCATAGGATCACCTGAGAAGGGGCTCTTCAAAGAGAATGGCACTCAGGGGTGTGGAGAGCATCCCTGAACAACCTTGCCTCATCTCCAAGCTTCAGTCACCAGAGGCTGAGAAAGAGAATGTTCCAGAGATTCTTCCCTCCAACACAAAGCAAAGAATCAGCAATTGAGGGGATGCCCATCAATTGGGAATGGCTGCACAAGTTGTGGTATAAGAATGTGTGCTCAACACTAGTGCTCCATAAGAATGATGGTCAGGCAGACTTCACAAAGACCTACATGAACTGACACAGAGTGGAGTGACCAGAACCAGGAGAACACTGTGCATGGTAACAGCAACATGTAAGATGATCCACTTTAGGGGCGGCTAGGTGGTGTTGGGGCGGCTAGGTGGCATAGTGGATAAAGCACTGGCCTTGGAGTCAGGAGTACCTGAGTTCAAATCTGGCCTCAGACATTTAATAATTACCTAGCTGTGTGGCCTTGGGCAAGTCACTTAACCCCATTTGCCTTGCAAAAACTAAAAAAAAAAAAAAAAAGATGATCCACTTTGACGGTCTTAGCTCTTCTCAGCAAAGCCATGATCAAAGACAATTCTAAGAGACTTTTTAGTTTTTTTGCAAGGCAAAGGCTAAGTGGCTTGCCCAAGGTCACACAGCTTGGTAATTATTAAGTGTCTGAGGTTGGATTTGATCTAAGAGACTTTTGATGGAAGATACCAACCACACAGACAGAAAGGATTATGGAATCTGATTGCAGATCAAAGTATACTATTTTCACTTTTTAAGATTTGTTTTTCATTTTTTCTTTCTCCTGTTTTTTTCCTCTTTTGTTCTGATACCTCTTTCATAACATGACTGATGTGAAAATAGTCTAATGTGATTATATATGTATAACCTATATTAGATTACTTGCTACCTTGGGGAGGAAGGGAAGAAGGGAAAATATGAAATTCAAAATCTTGCAAAAATGAATGTTGAAAACCATATTTATTTGAAATTGGGAAAAAATAAAATACTACTAATTGAAAATAAACCAAACTCCCAAAATTCTCAGGGGTTGTTATAGAAGCCCAGCCCAGTTTCTAGATGGGCTGCCCTAGGAACAGCCTCATTTCAGAGAAATTCTACTTTTCCAGAGAAAGCTGCCACACTCTGGGATGATGCTCATGGACCAGATCTTCTCAAGAAAAGTTGGGGCAAAGGCAAGTAAAGCCCAGTGATCCCTTCTCTACCCTTACAGGGATCCTGTAAATCCTGTCATTGTAGGTTTGAATATTGGCACCATATTGGATGAAAGGCAAGGAGATGACCAAGGGGAAAGAGGGGACAGGGGATGGACCCAAGAGCAGTGATTAAAAGTCAAAAGGGGCCTTTGAAGTCATCTAATCCTGTCCCTTTAGCCATTCAGTCGCTCAACAAGAATTTAAGTACCTATTGGATGCTGGGCACTCTGGTGGTTCAAGAAGAGTTGCCAACATGGTTCCCACCACCAAAGAGTAGCTATGTGCAAGACAGATCATCTCAGAGGGGAAGGCACTGACATGGGCAGAGGAGGGAAGAGGCTTAGGGATCAGATCCTTTGCTAAATACATCACAAATATTATCTCATCTGGGAGGAGGCTGTGGAGACTGAGGCAGACAGAGTGACCCACCCAAGGTCAAAGCGCATGACCCACCGCCACACTGGCTGGTGGTGAAGCCAGCTGGAAAGGCTGAGATGGGGGGAGTGAAAATCACCAAGAATCATTTAGGAGGAACCCCAAGTCAGGTAGTGCTTGCTGAGGGCAGAAAAGGATCTTGTTTTAAAAGACTAAGCAGAGGCTCTTTGACAGATGATGAAACCAAGGTACAAAAGGTTAAGTGATTTGCCTGAGAGCAGATCCTCTGCCTGTCATCCCAGCAACCTCATAGAAGGAGCTACTACCTCCTGCAACTTTGATCTAACTTCCAAAACTGACTTAGAAGTAAAGCTATGAAATGAAGACACCAAAGAAGGTATATTTACGGATTTGTTTTGCTAAAAATGAAGAAAGCGCTTCCTTCAGGAATGGGAATGATCTTCTCCTTCATATTTAACTCTGAGATTCTGCGAGGGCGGGGACCAGCTGGGACCTCTGGTTCATCTTCTTCTTCCTCTTCCTCTTCCCCTACTTTGAATAAAAATGTCTTTATAGGCATGAAATAAAAGATTATATTTTCAATCAAAATAAATAACAAAAATAAATCTGAAACTTAAAACCCATGTCCATTTTATACACCCAAACCCTTATATTCACCCTCACTCTACATCATGAATATTTTCTCAGCTATGAAGGAAAAGGGGAATATTTAGATATGAAAATGAGATCCCTTGAAAATATTTCAGCATCTCTTTCTAGAACATGATAGCAGCCACCCCAAGTCTGCCCATCACCAGTGGCTTTGTTTTCCCATGAGAAATTGAAGAGAGAGAAACTCTGCTACAACGAAAGTCAATGGTGGAAATCCCAAGGATCTCAATACCCCTCCTCCCAATGTCCCTGATAGGAATTCCATGTGGAATGAAGAAAATGCTTGGATCCTGAAAGGCCATTTCCACAAAAGGAGGGAAGTCATTCTCTGGTGCCCCCCCCCCCCCCCACTGTTAGGAAGGCCAGGTGCTGCATGAGCTCCAGGGAGACATTTTCCCCCCCTAGAAGGCTGATTACCAGTTGCCACCCATTTTTGCCACAGCAGCTCAAGTAGGCCCAATCCAGTCCTGCAATGGTGAAAATAGGACCCCTATGATAAAAATATATCATTCAAAGAATCTGAAGTCAGGAGATCAAATCACTTGACTGAACAAAAGTTTCTCTTTCCCACTTGGGGGCAAGTCTAATTACAAAAGAAAACTAAAAAAACCCCTCCTTTCCTGGCCAGTCTGGAAGGCATTCTAATAGAAAATATAGGAAAGGAGTCAGAATCTCAAGTGATGCTTCTTCCCCCACTGCTCTCAGTGACTGATAAAGACCTAGCTTCCTTCCCAAAAGTAAAGTCCTGTGGTCAAATCCAGACTGTGTTTTGGCCATCCACATCAAGGGGCACGTGTGCTGGGGACTTCCCAACAAGAATTGTTCACCATTTCTGGTCATTTGCTATATGGCTGATCTGAGCCAGGACAAAAAGTTAACCAGTCCCTAAGGGGATTGACGCACATAGCATCACACTGTCTAGATGAAATAACATGACATATCCACAGTAAATCTGAATGCTTCCTCAGGAATCAGCCTGAACCTCAGGGTCTACAAAGTAAAGCTGTGCATCTCTGATGTCAGCACCATACCTGGGACATCACAAGGTGGGTAGGGGTCCTTGTCTTCATCCTCTCCTCTGTAATCATCTATTATAACCTGTAGCAAAGGAAGGAGATCTAGCATGAGGAGGAGCACTTCCACACTGAATGCATAGCCCAGAATAACCACATGTCCTATTTGACCTGGGTGAGAAGGAATGCCTTCCCTAAGAATATAAAGACAAGAAAGTTTGGATTCTTTCAAGTAATCTCTGCACTCATGACAAAAGACAGGTGAGAACAAAAGAGGAAAAGCTATGGCTTGTCAAGTTATACTCAACTGGGAGGGATTAAATTTTCCCTCCAGCAGCCAAACAAAAAGAAAGTTCCCTAAAATGACTGAGTGTGGCTGCTGCCCGAAGCCATTTAGGTCTGCCCATCTCTTCTTAGTTCTCACCTTTTCCTCAAGCTGCTGAGGCTCTGACTCCATGATGCAATAGAACTGGACTGGCCATCCCTCCCACAGTCCCTTCAGAGTGGCCATGCCTAGCCCCATCATTCAATTCTGAGCACCATGGAAGCCCCACAGTTGGTAGGGGGAAACTGCATGCCCTGACTTATCAAGGCTCTGCTGCATTTTGATACTTGGACCACAGCAATGGTGGTATGACCAATCTTGCCCATTAAATATAAACAATGAGGCCCAGTGGGCCAGCAACAGCACAGTCCCTCATAATAGAACAGAAAGGAACACTCTGGAACAACACCTTGTGATCACTGTTAGCCATTGGGTTGACTTCTGGCTTATCATTCTTTTTATTCTCCAGACTCTCTTTTCTACAGAGAAGAAAACACAAACAAATGTCAAAAAGCATGCTGCTACATGTACAGAAAGAGTTCAATTGGAAACACTGACCATGAAAAAATAACATTCCTCTATCCAAGAATTCATATACTCTCTATATGCTAGATTCATTAAGAGATTTTATTGAAATTTCCATCCCAAAGACAAATATCACCTATCACATCATTTTTTATATTAAAACTAAGCTACATCAATTTACAAGAATATTTCAAATCTCAATCTAAAATTTGGAGGTAATGGAACTGAAATGTTTGGCTTTAGTTTAAGAACTGGTTTTCTTAGTCCAGATTTCCAGTTATGCCAGATATTTGAGACAGATGCCCTTTGAACTTTGTTGCAGGGCCAGTGACAGGGGTCTGTCACTTCAAGGAAATTGGAGGGTTTTCCATGGTGTAAGCCTGATGATCTCCAGATCACTTACTAGGGTCTATCACTTCAGTGTAACTTGGGTTAGGGTTAAGCTAGATAGTCTCCAGACCAGTGACAGGGGTCTATCACTTCAAGATAACTGGGAAGGGGGTGAAGTCTATGGCTTAAGCCTGAAGGTCTCCAAATCAGTGACAAAATCTATTACTTCAGGGTAACTAAGGTTTTCCCAGGAATTATGCTAGATGGTCTCCAGAACAGGGATAGCAATTTATCACTTCAAGGTAACTGGGGTTTTCCCATGGCTTAAGCTTTATAGTCTCCAGATTAGTCACAGGGGTCTAACATTTCAGGATAACTGGGGTTTTCCTTGGCTTATGCCAGATGGTCAGACCTCCTGAGCTTTCAGTCAGGAATCATTATCAGTCCTTGGAGGTCACTTATTCTTAACCCACTCTTGGCAGATGAGGAAACAAGCAGACAGAGATTGGGGCATTAGTCAGATTCACCCCAATCAGCTGCTTCCCCTCTAAAGCTAAAGTTCTAAACTTGACTCAATTTACCTGGCAGTCTTCTTCCTTTCCTTTTCTTCTGCTTCTTCTTTCTGGGCAGTATTCAGACTTTCAGCATCAGCCAAATTGTCCACAGCAATGGCCAAGAAAACATTCAAGAGAATATCTAATCCAAATCATTTTAAGGATACAACATACTCTTACAATTCTGCGCTATTCTAGCCATTGAAGAAATTAGCAGTGGCTAAAGCACACCAGCTCTGCTCCTAGGCAGGTGTCACATCTGATGACTAAAAATGGTACCTCATGACTTTGGAATGTTAAAGAATCCACAATGATAAAGAAAAAGAGCCAAAATGTCAATCTGATATTACTATATTTTCCAATGCTCCCATGTATAAGACACACCTAAATTTGGGGGTCCGAAATTTGAAGAAAAATGTATTACATAAAATTACTGAACTCAAATTTTATTTGTCGTGAATTTCAAGGACCTTCTGCTCATAGCTTCCAGGCATCTTTTGGGCAAGTCTAGACACATACTTGATCCTCTCTTTCCTGAACCTGAAGCACCCATTGTGTCTTCCTTTGAAATCAGTCACTTCTTTTTCATCAACAATTCTTCTGGTCTCCTGCTGACTCATCTTGGTGGCCACAGGAATTCCAATGGTCCTTTGCTCTTCCATCTATGTCTTCAATTCCCTCTCAAACTAAGGCTATTTGGCTGCCTTGCCTCTCATGACCTTCTTCTGCCAGGGCATTTTCAGTCAGGTTTTTTCTTCCAATAGACAGTCTTGGATGGTTTTCTCAGCTGGAGGAGGACCTGACATTCAGCAGCATGATTTCCATTCACTTTGGCAAACTGGATCACTTGGAACTTGAATTCAGCACTGGACAAAAATCTTTTCTAAATCATTTCTGGGCAGAACATGGCAAAAATTTACTGGTATCAAATGTGAAACAATGAGCACAAAGACAACAAGTGCAAAAAAGTGGGAAATGCAAGGGGAAAAAAAATCTACAACCACATTTTTAAACCCCAAATTTTATACATGGGGAAATACAATAACCTTTTTTGGGGGGAGGGGAGCTGAATCTGTGACTTCAGTAGTGAAGCAACTTCCTAAACAATAGCAGATAGGTAAATGCTCCAAAGCTTCGGGTTTTGGGCTATGAAACCAAGAGGCTAAGGGACTCCCAGTGTTTGACAAATGTACAACCTAAGGCCAGGTCTTCCTAATCTTAGGCCTTCTCTCATCTATGTCACAATTCCTATGTAAAGGTTATACAAGAATTGAGAATGTCCCTTCAGAAATATGTGTGTACATAAAAATACATATATAAATGGATATGTGTGTGTGTAATGAAATATAAATCATACACACATCTAAAATGTGAGTTTAGTAACATGACTGCTTAGTAAACATGGTCAGGCTTTAGATAACTACATGAATACCACCTTTCCAAGTAATACCTCAGGAGGCCATTTACTCAATGGAGGAGCTGCGTCTCTTGTTCACAACTATAAATCTTTTTTGGAAACTACAAGGGAGCAAGCTGGGGCACTCTTCTGAAAGTCATTTGTAGCGTGTCCAAGTTTTCTCCTGTGGAGTTACAAGTGATTTTCAGGACAAGTCAAGAGTTACATTGGTCAAATCTAGTGAACAAAGATCACCAAATTAGCACCACTTCTCCATTTTCCTTCTTTTCAATAGCCTTACATAAAGAAACAAGATGACTTTTTTCTTGAAAAACTCAAACTGGCATTGAAGGCCATCTTATTTTATTTTTTGCAAGGCAATGGGGTTAAATCACACAGGTAATTATTAAGTGTCTGAAGTCAAATTTGAACTCAGGTCCTCCTGACTCCAGGGCCAGTGCTCTATCCACTGCTCCACCTAGCTGCCCCTGAAGGCCATTTTAAAATGAGGGTTTCTACTATTTTGAGCACTGGTAGCCTCTTTAGAATAAGCAGATGGGCCTCTCCTGGGAAGAGACTCCAGAGGACATTCTCAAATGCTTCCCTTCTAATCTTCCTCTTAGTCTTCTCCATCTATTCTCTAATGTGGAGGTTGGGAAGGAGTGGAAGGCATGGGAGATACCCAAGGCAAAAACATGGAGAGGGAGATGGAATCCATTAAGTTTGACTGTAACCCATTTTGCAAGATGGGAAGGAATGTACAAATAAGGTAGGAAAGGTAGACTGGGAACAGGCAATGAAAGTCTGGAAGAGGTATTTGTACAATGTCATCTCTCCTTAGAGTGCAAGGTCTTTAAGGGTAAGGGTTATTTAACTTTTTTTGTCTTTGTAGATCTGGTTTCTCACACCTGAAACAAAGTAGACAACTCATTGAAATGTTGGTTGATTGACTGATCACTATTATATTACACAGACTGTTCCTATACCACATTTGACAGCTACATATGCTACATATGCATAGCTATATTAGTAGATCCCAGTTTGATTTTCTGAGACTAGAGAAAGATATTACATAAATGCTTGTTGGTGGGACATCATTTGTTCCATTATTATGGCAGAACATTTTCTAATTCTGAGTCTAGATGCATATCAGTATGAATCAGTAAAATATACAAGCTGGCTTCTTTTTCAAAGAAACTGCTATATGTCATCCATTGCATCACAGACCATTGCCTTGACTTTTTTCCTGCCACTGGACTTCAATGACTCTGGGAGGCAGAGTGAAGCCATGACTCTGACAACTATCTCACTTCATCCAATTCTTGAGCCAAGTCAAGACATCACCCTCTGATGTCACTGCACCTCTTCAAAAATGAATCGTACAGGGGCAGCTAGGTGGTGTAGTGGATAAAGCACCGGCCTTGGAGTCAGGAGTACCTGGGTTCAAATGCGGTCTCAGACACTTAATAATTACCTAGCTGTGTGGTCTTGGGCAAGCCACTTAACCCCATTTGCCTTGCAAAAACCTAAAAAAAATGAATCTCACAGAAGAAGAGCTTCAGACAAGAGTCCAAGAGTAGAAACTTCCATCTGGATTTGGTGGAATCTACAGGATCACCCACAGGGTTGCCTTTCTGTGTTCCTCTGGAGCATGCCCCAATTTTCCAAGGAGCTCCATCCACACCTCCACCTCTCCCTTTTCTTTTTTCTTCCCAAGATTCAACTTGGGTGCCACCTCCTCCAGGAAATCTTCCTTCACCTCTCCTCCACAAATCTCAAGGTTCTTGCCTGATCACTTCTTCATCTTCATCATTTCCTCACTTACTCTAAACTTTTCTAAGCAGATATCAAAACACTCATTTCCTTATTCCCAGAAGAAGGCCAGTTCTATAGGGCCTGGATAATGTCATTTTTCCCTGAGACTCTTGGGGTCTAGTAAATTGCTTTACATATATTGGTTGAATTTGTTGCAATCATTTTTCAAGCATGCATGATGGGGTGGAAGAAATGTTTTGAAATAGGAGCTGGGTTCAGATCCCAGTTCTCTCATTAACTGGCCTTTCATCGTGAACAAGTTACTTGAATTCTCAATACCTCCTTGGATAAAATGGGCACACTCAGTACTGACCTCAGTAATCTGCTGCTAGGGAAGAGTATTTTATAAGCCATAAACTGCAACATAAAAAGAACCTATTATTCCTACTATAGTTTCTTGAGTAAGTGAATCATATTTTTAATATTTATTTTGATTTTGAAAAAGTCTTTTGTATGGCTTCACACAAAAGTTTATCTGAAATATTGGGATGGGATTGAGAATAATATTTTGTCCTGGATAGCAATCTCACTTAGATTTTTCTTTAGATGGAAAAGTCATAACCATGAGCAATCAATATTGGGACTAATTTTTATTGCATTTTTATGAACAATCTAGAGGACAAAAGCCCATGGTTGACACTTTCAAGCTATCCTATGAGCATGGTTCAGTATACAGTAATACATTTAGAAGAAAATCACCCCAAATCTACTTAATGGATGATGGGCCTTAAGCTGTCAGCTACAACCCAGGAAGAGATCTGGAGAAGCACTGTGGATGATCCTTGTCCAATATATCACATTAGCACTTTAAAGCTGTTTTTTAAAACAAAAGGCTAGGCACCATCAAGAGAGATGTCAAAAACAGTAAACTATCCTTGAACAAAATAGGGAATATGTATACCTGGGAACTGTTTACAATTCTGGCCACTTGTTATGGAAGTAATGTAGAGGAAGGCAACTAAAATGACCCAGAAAATGGAGGACATTCCTTGGAAGAATAGTCCTTATTAATACTGACTTCAGCCAGGAAATACGAAGGCTGAGATTGGGTTAAATTTAAAGGTCATTATGGTTAAGAAGAAAGGAAATATATAGCTCTTCATCAAATTTCAAAATGGTAGAACTCAAGGAAGGGGTTGGTTTTAGAATAAAGAGAATGATAGACTATTTGAAACAGTCAATATAGGGACTTAGAATTTATCACCAAAATAGGAATTATGGGATAAAAATATAAATAGGTTCAAGAAGGACTAAGATAAATTTGAAGATGACAGATCCTCATTAGAGTTCTCTGTAATATCAAACTTAGGTGATGTTGTAGTAAACAACCATAACCTTCTACGAATAAATTTCTCTGCCAGCCATAGAACATGGCCCATGGCAAGGCTCTTGATCCTCTGCCACTGCTTATACCAGGGCAACTTTAATACTGAAAAGTCTACTGGGAATTTTACTTCCTCTATAACCATATCCATAATGAAATAGAATATAATTGAATAAAGGCCTTCCCAAAACAATGAGAAAGAGCTTTTTTCCAAAGTAATAAAAAATATTGATATACCATTACAACCCTACAACTGATCTTGGTCAACACAGAAGGATACAATTACCACAAATAAACAGGATGATGAAATATATACAGACTATCATTCCTGAAGAAGATGGGCCCCCATAAGCCATAATTCCATCATACATGACGGCATTCCAGTCTTCACCTGTAAGAATCTAAGATGCAAATGTAAGTTGTCACTGACAGAAAGAAAAGAATCAAGATCTACTTTATTATTTTACAAATATTTTGACTCATAAAGATATTCACAGACTATATGAACATGCCCAAACCTTTTCCATTGCATTTTGTGTTACACAAATTCATCCAATGTATAGTTGATGCAAAATAGAAACAGAGATTCAACTAACACTTTCCCCTACATGGTATTCCTCATGTCCCACATATATTTATAGAACTCTAACAGGCATAGACTACATATAGCTCACAATTTCAAATTCAATCTCCTCTCTCTTAGATTCCTTAGGGCTAAGTCAAGTCATTACAAAAAGAATTCAGATAAATGTTGACAGTGATAAAACAAAATCTCTAATCACTACTAGTTCCTTCTTTTTTACTCAGTTAATCAACTGTCATTTGAGCTTCATACCACAGATTGCTATTTATATAACCTCTTGTTAAAGCATCTTTGAAGCAAGAGAGTGGTTATGATCTGTACCCCTACCAATGCAATCATAAAGTAGGTTAAATATTGAAATCACTTAAATTACCACAGGCCAAGTCAGACCAAGACTAAGAAAAAATAAGAAACGGTCAACAAATAATTTTAATTATAGCATGAAAACATGACCCAAGGTGACAACAGTAAATGTTTTTAGGGTACAGATACTCAAGAGTCATTAGGAGCATAATTGCTAAAACCCAGGCAAATCTGTGCAAGTCTGACAGTATAGCCTTTGGGCCAACAGCTCTTTTAAGTTGAACCTTTTGGGCTTACCCAATGGGATTTTGCTTAGACTGTATAAAGAAGGTAGTTCTGAGGAGTTCCCTAGCTTGTTAAGCCTCCTTCCCAATATACCAGGGCAGCTAGGTAGTACAGTGGATAAAATACTGGTCCTGGTATCAGGAAGACTCATCTTCTTGAGTTCAAATCTGACCTTCAACATTTACTAGCTGGGTTACCCTGATCAAGTCACTTAACAAAGTTTGCCTCAGTTTTCTCACCTACAAGATGACTTGGAGAAGGAAATGGCAAATCACTGTAGTACCAAGAAAACCTCAAATGGGGTCACAAAGGTTGGAAAAACTGAACAACTCCCATATTTTCCCATATTTATTCAAATTAGAGAAAAATTATTTTAAGAATCACAGTTCACGAAGAATTCAAAAGAATCTTACTGCACAAAGCCGATTTCCTATCTAATCTGTAGGATGGGGTCAATATCTTGTTTGACAGATAGCAATTCAGCCTCTGCTTTAATATTTTTAGTGGCAGGGAACTAATTCACTCTGGAGATAGTCCATTCAGTTTTTGGACAACTCTAATCATTAAGATTAAGTTAATCATTAATATATCAAAACTTGTGTCTCCAAAATTTCACAGGATCATATGATCAAAGATCTAAAGCTTCTCAAAGTCCATCCAAGTCCAACCTCATTTTTTTTTTATAAATAGGGAAATTAAAGCAGGGTAGGTGCAGTGACTTGCCAAAAATCACCCTGAGTCCAGACCTGAATCTGGGCCCTTTGACTCTAGAAGCAGCAATCTTTCCCCCTGTACCATGCTGCCTCTACTCATAGCCAACCATAAGACTTTCCTGCTGCTCTCTGGTCTTCTTCTCTATCAAAGTCCTTAGGGACCTGGAGACCATTACCATGTCTTCGAAATGATCTCCAATCCACTCCTCATCAGGCTCAGAATCAGATTTGTACAAGTTATATTAATGAGAATCAACATCCAAGAGGAGACAGAGATGGTGAAAGAGTTTAGAAAGTCTGGATTCAAGTCCCAGCTCTAACACAAGCCCCTAGCTATGTGACCCTGGTCAAGTCATTTAATCTTTCACTGGCTTTGGAAATTCTCTAAAACTATAGATGGCAATGACAAAGGCAATTGGCAGAGGGAAGTTACTTCATTGGGAATCATCTATACCAATGAAATCAGAGGTCCATCATCCCCTGGAACAGATGAGAATCTGAAATAATAGAGCTAATTAAAACTCACATGAGCTTTCAGCAGATTCATCTGAATATTCATTTTAGGAAAAATATGTGGAAGGCAAAGAGGAACAGATTTCAGTAGAACACAAATAGTGATATAGTGAATAGAAGAGTTCAGTGTTGAAATGACTGCTCCGGGGACTCTCCTTCCCCAGAAGGGGAGCTCCAATTGGAGGCGGGACAGCTACCATCAGAGATTTTAGGGGGCCAGGGGGACTGTTCTGGTATCCTGAGGAGAGGATGCCTCAGGCCCCTTCCAAATTCTGAAGTCCTCTGCTTCTCCAGAGTGACTGAACTGCAAAGGGCCTCAGCTGTCATCCAAGTACAAATATTTGATTTTTACAAATGAGGAAAAAGACTTGGAGAGATAGAATTACTAACCTCTGATAATACCGTGAGATAGCAACAGAGGGAAGATGAAACTCCAATCTCCTGACTTTGGACCACTCTTTTTATTGCTTCTTCCCCTCTGATGCCTTCTAAGGAAGAGTGCAGGGTAGGCATGGATGCAAGACAACCTGGAGTTCTAGCATGATATAATGAATGCCACCCAAGCTCAGCTTGTAGCTGTACAGTCCAAACAAAAGGGAGATTACAGGAGTATTCTATCTGCTTAATTTAGTGTCCCAGGCAGGATAAAAATGCAACTCCTCTTCCATGATTTGTAGAAAAGTCTAATATCACCCTTCCACTGGCAACATATTCAGGAATAAGTGTTTTCCAGAAATGTTACTCTCATTTTACTTGACTTGAGATCATAAGACCTGCCTCCTCCTGAGAGCAGGAAGATGATGTTATCCAACACTTCGGAAGGAATGCATTTTTGAGTCATTTGTTTTGCTTTAGCATCTTCAGTGAACAAAAGAACGCAGTGACTAAAGTAAGTTTAACGATGAAAGCTAAATTTAATGGCAAACACAAAAGCTGCGTCACACAGAGAAATGGAATAGGATGTACAACAAATGAATTCCAGGGTATAGATGCACCAGCGCAGTAACTTTTCCACAGATGGATAATTTTAAAAGGTGCCTAACAATGTAATATCTTGTGAAGTGTGTCATTTGGGGAACCTCACATCCTCTCTCTTACCTGAATGATTCCTGGAAATGAGATCTCCACAGCTTCTGACCTAGGAACCTATGAAACTGGTGCTCTTGCTCCTCAACCAGGGTTCCTGGCTCCACCAGTCAGTCCTCTCCAATCTATCCTTTCTAGAGCGGCTAGCTTGATATTCCTAAAACATAGGTCTGGCTAGTTTGGGTCCCTACTAAAATATTTTCAAGGGCTCCCCTACAACCTCTAGAATAAACTCCTAGGTCTGAAAATTCTCTACAATTTAGCTACCATTTATGTTTCCAGTTTTCGTTCATCCACCTTTACAGACTCTGATCTAGTTAAATGGATCTGACAGCTATTCCCCTACTACGACATTGCATTTTCTTTCCTGATGGCTTTTCCCAAGTGGTTTTCTATCCTTCATGGTGGTTATTTCCAAAGGTTTGGGGTCCTGGACCCTCCTCTTTTCTTCTAATTCATTCTCTCTGTGTCAGTAATCTCCTGTGAGTTCAGCAATCCTCTCTCTAGAGATGACTCCTCAAATTCGGTGACCTATCCTGTTTCTACTCTGAGCTGCAGTCTTGCCTATAGAGATTTTAAACATTTCACACTTAGTCTAATCAAAACTGAACTCATTCTCTTTTCCCCTAAAATCTCACCTTTTCCAAACTTTTCTCACTGCTCCAGCCTCTAAATTACTGTCCAAGTAATTTTTCTTGAAAGCTATTCTCCCTGACTCCCTTATTCAATCAATTTAAGTAGCTTCCTATTTACTCTAAGATAACATGTAAACTCTAAGTTAGCCTGACTGGGTTTTTCCGGTGTAAGTGAACATTTCTCTCCTCTTACTTTCTCCAGTCAATCCAGACTGCCACAACCTACCCAAGGGCTCTGTGAATGCCCACAGGCCTTAGCCCATCTATGTGCAGGAAGAAGAGAAGCTCCTGGTGCAGAAGTAACTATTCAAGTTGCTGTCCTACCCCAGTCAGTTGGTTCTTCATCAATGGTGGGACCAAGGAAAGAGAAAAGTTACCTGAAACACTGTTAAAAGAGCTTGAGGGAAATTGTCGAAGGTGCTCCTCTTTGTCTGGGTCTCATCAAAGTTAAATTTGCCCCCAAACAGCTGCATTCCAAGCAACGAGAAAATGATGATGAAGAGGAAAAGCAGGAGTAGCAGGGAAGCAATGGACTTCATGGAGTTTAACAAAGATGCCACCAGGTTGCTTAGAGATGTCCAATGCCTAGGAATAAAAATACAGATTAAAACAGATCCTTCCCATGTGCATGCACATACATAAGCAACTTCAAATAATCAAATCCTCTCCTGAAAGGGGCCAGGGTCAGCTCTCTTACCTGGTCACTTTGAAAATGCGCAAGAGGCGCACACACCGAAACACTGAGATGCCCAGAGGAGACATGATTTCCAATTCAACCAGAATGGTCTCTGTGATCCCGCCACACACCACAAAGCAATCAAACCGATTGAAAAGGGAGACAAAATAGGCCTGGAGGCCCAGGCTGTACATCTTGACTAGCATCTCACAGGTGAACATGGCCAGGAGAACCTTGTTGGCAATATCTAGAAAGACAAACGGTTCAGAAATCTGGTTGCTCAGACCACTGGACACATTTTCCAAAGGCGCACTCCCTTCTGTAGCCCATCTTTGACCTTCAGTAGCTCCTGAATCCTTTGAAGAAAATGGTGTGGCCTCCAGCAGTACTTCAGGGTCCAATCCTGGCTCAAGTAGCCTTGCATCCAAAGGCCAAGTTCTAAATTCAGGCTCAATTTCAGCTACAGGCACTCACAATTTTACCTCCAGTTATTACATACCAGTTATTTTTATTAGTAATGGGTTATCTAAATACAGTGTTCACATGATGCACATGTAGAGAGTTCCTCAGTTGAGACTATTTCTTAATTTTTTTTTTTTTTTTTAGCATTTAGTAGAATTGCTCACTCTTAATGTTCCAGAAAACTAGATCCTACTTCGGTGTTCTTAGTAATCCAAAATCCAAAATAAATATAAAACATTTTCTTTTCCTACCTTGAATCTGGGTCAACCAATCGGGCTGATTATAATGCTCAGAGGAAATCGTCAAGGTATTGAGGAACACTAAGACGATCACCAGCCAATAGAATGAAACCGATTTCACTGCAGCTCGGCATCTTCTTCGACTGAAACGATTCCAGCGACGCCATCGTCGGCTGAAATACAAAAACAACTTGACTGTCACTATAAAAGTCCTGTTACCTGAGTGTGCGCTGACTGAGGTCTAGGATATCAGTAAACAGAAGAAGGGGAGATGGGAAGGAAGGGGCTAGGGGCATGAAAAAGGGATGATGAGTAGTACAAATCTTAATAGCTTCTGAAAGCAGTGTCTTTTTTTCTGGCCTGAAAACACAAGTTTTTAAATGACTGCCTTGATCCATATTGACTGTGTTTTAATGGTCCTGACTTCCTTAGCACAGAATGCTGTAGATATAATTCAAACCCTCAGAATATTACTTCAACATCAAGAGTCTGGGTTTATGGATTACATAAAAAGAAAAATAAGACTCACATCTACATACAATATCAATAGAGTCTGTGTGTTGAAAAATTTCTGAAGACAAAGTCATGTACTAGATGTTATAACTATGCCCAGGTTTTTGAGCCACAAGACAGCCTTTTCTAGGCATAAATGCAATCCAGAAATCATGATTTAAAAAAAGTACTTTGCAATTTCTTTCTTAAACCTTTCCAGTTCTTTCTGAACTTGGCAGAGCCATCAATTCTAGTGGGACATGAGTCTTCCCACTGAATCATCAGCTGCCCTTTATAAGTAATGATGCTCAAATATACCTTCATGAGCAGAGCTAATATTGAATCATATTTTCATAAAAATAAAATGAGTCCAACCAAACAGACAAGTAGTGAGTTCCTTCCACCCACTTCAAGCTCCTGTTTGTAATTATGGAAAATATTCTCTTGCATAGCCAGATTTATTCTGACAAACATCTCCTGCCATAGGAGATCATTTTCCTCTTTCACTCTGAACTGGTGCTCTGACATCTCCCAACAAACAAGAGCCAAGAATGCTGAGGAGATGGAACAGCAGGACCAAGGGCTCTCTAGCTGATGAAAGATAGGGTCAAGGGAGGTTTCTAGGCAATGAGTAACAGGGCAGGAATGGCCAATCAAGCTACCTTGATGGAACCCTCTCAATTTAGCTAGAGACTCACATGTGAGCCTGTGACAATGTGGAAGCATGGTGATTATAGCTTCACCTATCAAAAGGAAAGTTGGATATCCCACTCATGGAGTTTACAAAGTGGGTAGAGCAAATATTCTGAAGGGGGTTAGAAAATGAGGGCTTCTGAGCTTTACTACACACAGTCACATGCTTCATAGGAAGAGTTGTTGAAAATAGGGCAGGTTCACCCAGGTGAGCCAATGTGGGAATAATGGAACACTCAAAGGATTTTGACATTTGAGTTGAGCTAAAGGGAACTTTAGCATTCATCTAGTCCAACTCCTCTGGTTTTCTGATGTGGAAGCCAAAACCCAGAGAGATTTAAGAGACTTGAGTAGGTTGACAAAGGTAGATAGCAGAGACAGGATTTGAACTCAGATTTGTGGACTCTAAATCCAATGATTTTTCCCTTTTTTGGAGAATAAAGACATGGACCTGTGCTGCCACTGCTCTCAACTGATGTCTCTCTCTCTCTCTCTCTCTCTCTCTCTCTCTCTCTCTCTCTCTCTCTCTGTGTGTGTGTGTGTGTGTGTGTGTGTGTGTGTGTGTATGTCTTTGTCCTGCCTCCCTAAGAGGCTACAAAATGCACAATGGCAGAGGTGACGTCTGGTTAAGAACTGGATTCCCTGTGATGAGGAGTTCTTAGCAATGATTAAGAAATGGACTGAATAAGGAAGTAGCTGGTGGATTTTGAAAATTAAGTCACCAACAAATGACTCAAAACTGATTTCTATTAATGTGTCAATGGTGGGGGTGGTGGAAGAAGAGACAAGGATAAATAACCAAACAGAAATAGAAACAAAGAAGTCATACTGACCTGAGCTTGGATTTGGAGATTGCTTGACTGAAAGACAAAAAGCAAAACATATTCTTAAGAAAGTTCATGTGCAACATTTCCCATGGCTCCTTGGATCTTCCAAGCTGTGCTTGGACTCTAGAGGCTACACTGTCCAGGGACTTCCACTCTGCAGAGAACTTCCTCACCACCCCCTTCAGAGGCCCAGCAGGAAGAATCCCATTCCTCTGTACTTTAAAGTTCACTGTCCCAAATGAGACCATAGTATCAACTGCAAGGCTGGGTCCCAAATGATGGGGTTATCAACTCTATCTTGGCCCTGAAAGGAGAACTGGGACTGTGCCCTCCCTTTGCAGGGTGTTCACAGGGAACACTTAATGACCCTTTGTTAAATCCAATGGCCAAAGGAAGCTGAGGCTAGCAGAGGGGAAGCAGGAAAGGTGCTCAGCCCAGACTGTACCACAAGCTCCATGGTGAAGCTAGCAAGGGCTCTTGACACCAATTCAGCTAGCCTTTGGAATATAGCCATTTCTTTTTCTAAATGAAACTGTTGCCTTCAGAAAATGAGCAGCTGCCATATGCACCCTTAAAAGTGGCCTAAATGGGGGCTGGACACGCCCCCAATTCAGCTAGGCAGCACAGCACCCATTGCAAGGAGCACCCCCAGCTTGCATCTGGGGTCTCTTGTCCCTCGTGGTCACACACTCACAGGACCACAGGGAGGGCTGCAGAGATCGTTCTTGATAATTGGGTTAGGATCTGGGTGAAAAAAAATGAGTCGATAGCACACCAGCCCTGGAATCAGGAGGACCTGAGTTCAAATTCGCCTCAGACACATATCACTACCTAGCTGTGTGATCTTGGCCAGGTCATTTAGCCCCATTGCCTTGCCAAAAACCAAACAAATATAATAAAGCTCTATCACTCACGTGACTTTAGAATCCAACAACCCATGCATGCATCTGTTGCTCTTTGCTTAAAAGCTCACTCCACAAATCAGTTGAGAAGAACTAGTCCTCTGTCCTTTCAGCCTCTACACAGAGCTCAGCATCTTTGTTCTCCCTCTGAGTAGCAGCAGGTGGGAACACTGGAGGAGTGGTCTCAATTCCTTCCCCAGATTTCTAGCCAGGATGATCGGGAAGTGAGCTCTGTCCACTTACCAGAGACGGCCACAGCAGCCTTGGTTCTCCCCTTCTCCGCTGATGTTTTCAGTGTTCACAGACTCTGTTTCACTCGTGGGCATACTTGCTGTGGAAAGAAAAGGGATATTTCAGAGAAAGGGGTGGCTGTTACATGGCTTGGATGGGTATCTGAAATGCTTCTCCCCTTTGGTGTTCCTCACCCAGGTTTGTGGCAGGTAACTTGAACATTTCCTCTTGCAAAGTTTCCTTTAGTGCCTTCTATAGGGCATGCTGAGCAATGACAAAGTCCTTCCAAGTCTGATTGACTGACGAGAAACACCAGTAGGCCCAATAATCTAACCTCCACCAATAACACTCTCTTATCCAGTTCACCTCTTCAAAGGGTTACTGACCAATTATTTATTACTGAATTTTTAAATTATTATTTTATAGGTGTGAGAGTCTAGGCTGAGAAAGGTACCTCTGCGGCCTCAATGTATTTAGATAGACATAAGGTTCTGCTATGGGGTTACTCTAGAACATATTTTGTAAAGAGATGTTTAAAAAAAATTCACTGGAGCCAGATGTGAATGAAATGGAGGGTTTTTTTGGGAGGGTTATTCTAAGGATTCCTTTTATAAATCAAAGAATCCTTAAAAAAATACAAATAATCACCCCTTGGTTGATCTGTCTTAAGAAATAGGGCCCATTCAAAAAGGAGTCAGAAAGCTTTTGAAGAATACAAGAGTTCACTGTGGGCACCATTGCCACCCAGTGTGTCACCATGGCTGCACAAGTGAGAAGAAATGTCCATCTCTGATTTAATGGGTCAAAAGACACATAAAACTAGGTTCCACACTCATTTATACAAGTCAGAGAGGTTGGAAATCAGCCCTCCCAATAGGTTTTACCTGTTCCTGCCATAACTTAAAGACAGAATCCTTCTACCTCCTGCTCTCAGAATGGGTTCTGCATGCACAACCCACCTTACTGCTGAGGAGAAGAAGGTCCCTGAGAGCAGGGCTGACTTCATTTGGGTCCTTGTGCCTAGAAGGTGACTAATAAATAAATGTCTGTGTGTTGAAGTGCAGCAATAAATGCTGATGATGAAGGCCAAGGCAAAGACCTCTTTATCTGGCACCAAAGGAGGTACTGCTAACACACAGGAAAATGCAGTGGTTTTTATTGAACCCAACAGACATCCATAGATGGCTGGGTGGGACTTGGACTTAAGCTCTTCTTCTTTTTTTGATTTTGTTTTTGCAAGGCAATGGGGTTCAGTGACTTGCCCAAGGTCACACAACTAGGTAATTAGTGTCTGAGGCCCAATTTGAACTCAGGTCCTCCTGACTCCAGGGCCAGTGCTTTATCCACTGTGCCACCTAGCTGCACCCCCGCCAAGTTCTTAACACAGAGAGATCACGGGACTTGCAAGGTCTCTCAGGGGTCTCAGTTTACACTAGCAGACACTTGATATAGTAGATTCAAATGTTTAAAAAGATGTCAAGGGGAGGAATTTTCAGCTCTCAATAGAACTTTTTGACAGTTTTCCATTGTTATGATTATCATTCAGGAAGCATTCAAATAAACAAAAATCACAATGATGGGGCCTGTTTATTTCCCTAATCCTGGGACCTGATGATGCAGAAATCTCTGAGGTGGGTTCCAAGTCAATCATATTTACTTTCTACAAAGTAGAATTTAATTGAAGCTGATAAATTATCATCAGCCCTGTGAAAGGAGGCGACTTCTCAGTATTTCTGAGTCAACCAAATATACAAGGCTCAATGTCACAGATCAACAGGTTGCTATTTGTAACAAGAACAGCAGCCAGCACATAGTAGGCACTCCCTAAATACTTATTCCCCATCTTTGACCCTGAATGAATAACGGTCCGACTCTTTCCCAGGCAGCATGAGCAGCGAGGACCAGCATCTCCAGAGGAAAGCACAATGACAAAAAGGTCCTATGCTTGGCCAGCCTTGACCCAAGGGGAGGAGCCCTTTGTCCTTCTGCTGACCCTCCAACCTCCGGCCTCTTCCTGCCACAGCTCACTGGTGATGACAGGTGGTTTTGCTCAGTCCTTATCAAACAGCCACCATCCCAACCCCAGGACCCTCTCTGGAATGCATCCTGGGTCTGAAATCTGAAAATCTAGACATGAGCTCTGGCTGGGTGGGGTTTGGGAAGCCCAACCTGGACTAAACTTTTTCCTTCTCTGGCCTCAGGGGGATGATGGCAAGTTTAGAATCAGGAGACCCACATTGGATCCAAGTGGACCACATGCTTCTGTTCCTTACTATAGCAATAGTTCATTGTGCCCTGCTTCCTGATATCAAGGGGTTCTGAGTACAGTGAGTTTTGTTCTCTAATGGGCTTGGTGAAACAAAGCATTATCCAGAGGTCAACTGTTGCTCCTAGGATGTTAATATTCTGGTCTCAACCTTCGTTAGGAGGCAGGCAAACTAACAAATGGACACTTAATTTGTACCTTGTGATGGCTACTGATAATAATGGAAAATGGCATGAGCCGTGGAGGAGCCAGGTGATGGAAGGACCCACAAACCAGTCCTTCAGTGCCCCAGTTTTCACTTCTTCATATTTCAGCAGTTCACCAGTTTTCTGACTCTCCCCTAAGAAAGCTCTTGGGGGCAGAGCCGGGGTGGGGGCAGGCCTTTTTTGTCCAAAGAACATGTTTTCCCTTTGTTTTTAAGAGTTAGTTCTCTCCAGAGATTTCTTCTCTCTTCTTCCTCCTTGTCCCCTAATTTTTATAGAAAAGCATTTTTTATTCCAGTGAGCCCCAATAGAAGTCTAGGATAGGACTAGGGATTTGACTTGTGATTTGACTGGTACTAGGAACTCCCTGAGGAGGGGACTCCCCCCCACCCCGCCCCGTGCAGGTCAGCACCTCCTCTGCAAGATCAGTTTGGTGAGTTGGCCAAAGGCACACAGTCAGTGTGTGCCAGAAGCAGAACTCCTTATTGGGCTTAGAAAATTAACAAGGCAAACTGGAAAACATTTAGCAGGGATCTCTATGCAGTAACAGGGTTCCTGGGAACCAGCAGATTCCCCTTCAGCAATAGAATTCCCAGGGGGTGACAAAACCCCATCTCCTGAAAGACCAAAGTTTGGCAGGAGAAGATTCTGTGAAATGTGCATTATGGGTGGAGAATTACTAGACAAACCATGACAGCTTTCACAAAAACCTCAAGAGAATGAGTTAGAGGAGTCTGAGAAGCTGCAGAGGCTCTCTGGCTGCTGTAGCATGCATCCTGGCAAACACCGATCCTCTCTGGATGGGACCATTCCCTGAACTGGTGATGCTGGCTGCCCCATCCCTGGGACTGCCCCTCTGCTGGGGGACCTGCTTTGCCCCTATGGGCAGGGATTTGACCTTGCTTTCTAAAAAGGAGCTCCACTCTCCCATGCACACAGGCAAAAGGAGGGAGACAGAATCCCAAACATACTGACTAGAGGAGCCAGGGAGGCCAGTCTGCACATACAGGGAATTCAATCACTTTCCAAGGAAAGTTATTTTTGATTTTTTTCATAACTAACACAAAGCACATACACATCAATTAGTATTTATTAGGTACCTCCTATGGGGAAGATGCATTGTGCTGGGGGCTGGGGCAAGCCATGGGAATAGTCCCTGGTCCCAAGAAATTTTCACTGTCTTGAGAGGCACACATGCACACTAATAGATGTGTACAAAACTTGGACAAAGCCAAGGACCAGGCTCCTAGCTGGGGGAGGCACCAGCAGCTGGCAGGACCAAGAAAGGCCTGATGGGACAGAGGGGACCCCTCTGAAGCTGGGGGCAAGGCACTCATTTAACCTCCCCAGGTCTCAGCTTCCTTGCTGATGAAATAAAGAGACTACTCACTGGCCACCAGGAGCCATTCGAGCTTTGTTACCCAGCATGGATCATGGATGTAGATTTCTATTAAAAGCTGTCAAAGATGGTTTCCCTGGGGTGCTAGATTGATCATCCTTGTTCTCTTAAGGGTTGACAATATTTAATTTGAACCTGACTAATTTTAGATGCCAAATGTATGGGAGTTAATTTAACAAAGGTTTGCAAAACTGCCCTCCCCACCACAATATAAGGGGTTTGCCCATTGTCATCCTGGGACTTGGGAATTCTCTGGATAAGCATTTCCTCTTAGCTCTGAACTACCAAGCCTTAGGAGCTGGAAGGTGGGCTTGAGGGGCTCCAGGAGTTCTTACAGAAACCCCCTTTAACAGGCAAAGGGAGAGGAAACAGCTGCACAGAGAGAGAGAAAGCCACAGGAGCAGTCCTGCCCAGGACTTCACAGGGCAACAACCAGCGGCAGAAACTAAAAGGGAAAGGTGAAGAGGAGACTAAGCTATGGCAGTGAAGGGAGCACCCTTTCCCCCAAGCATCCCTACATATTAAAGGAGGGGAAGAGACAGAGAGCAGAGTCCAATCTCCCTTGTCTGAATAGCCTGTATTCTGACAAAACCTCCCATGCCCTTCTGCTTGTACAGATGCCTTTCCCTTTGTTTGTTTTTGCGTGTTTTGCAAAGAAATGGGGTTAAGTGACTTGCCCAAGGCCACACAGGTAGGCAATTGTTAAGTGTCTGAGGCTGAATTTGAACTCAAGTCCTTCTGACTCCAGGGCCGGTGCTCTATTCACTGCACCACCTAGCTGCCTCCTACAAATGCTTTTTTTTCCCTATGGTCCTGCTTTGAAAGTCTGCTTCCACTATGTCCTGGAATATAGCCCTCTCCCCAGGCTGCACCTAGTAAATACAGGTCTTCCTAGGGTCCATTTACCTTCTCTTCTAGAAGGAAAACCAGCCTCCACTAAGTGTAGAAAATTGCAGCCAGTCCCAGGGAAAGGACAAGCACTGCAAGCTAGTCACCTTTTCTTTCCATATTTGTGTGTGCTTTTTCTTGCCCATGTAATCCTTATAATATAAGCTCCTTGAGGGCAGGAACTATTTCAGTCTATCTTTGAGCTTGGCAAATAGAAGGCACTTAATAGATGTTTACTGATTAGCTTCTAAGGTAGTATATGTAGGAAGAGCAAAGAACTTAGAGTCTGAATATCCTGGGTTCAAACCATAGCTACAACACTAATTACTTGTATGATCTTCAGCAAATTTCTTTCCTTTCAGGCCTCAGTTTCCTCATTTGTAAAAAAGTAGGATTTGAAGTTAGATGATCTCTAAAATCCCTTTCTAGGATGTACATTCTGTGATTCTGGGCAGTCCCAGTTTGACCAATACAGCAAACCCTCCCCATTTCTCACAGATAGGCAACCACTACTGATCGCTTAATGGGTTTTTAATAAATGCTTGCTGCTTGATTATTTTTCTTCCTAATTAGACTTGGACAGTTCTGCCCTAAATGTGTGACTCTGTGCCAGGTGAGTTACAGGATCTCTCTCAGATCATCTCCTCAATGGAAAATGTGAGAATCGGGTCAGACCACCTCAGAGTTCTTTGGCTCCACAGCTGGATGACTCAGAGTCAGCCCCTTAGTCACATCATCCCTAGTGGCACAGTCCCAGTTGCTGTCCTTTTTTAGAAATTTGAAGTCAAGCATTCATACAGCCTTAAAAGTTTATACCTGAGCTAGCAGCCAGTCTGGGAAGAAGACGTGCTGTCTACCTGCATACACTTGTTCGCAGCAGCTTGTTCACCAAAGCCAACAGCCAGGGGGGCAGCAGGGATACCCACTACTAGGACACAGCCTTGGCTTCATGGGCTCGTGAGCTCCTGGGATGCCCATCAAGAGTCTGTTTGGGAACCACTTCCTCTTAGAAATCATTCTGTTATCCTGCTGTATCCCTTGTGAAAGATGAGTTGTTGTCCTCTGTTATCAGGGAGGTGATGCCATGAAAGCATGTGAGTTGGATTTGAGTGGGGGGGGGGCTGTGCGGAGTCCCCAGCCTCACTTTCTCCTCCAGAGCTGTCTGCATTTAGTGCCAGATAGGAATCAGGCTGACTGGCAACGGCTCTGGATGCTTCTGAAATCTTAGGAGCTGAAAAGGCCAGGGAAGAGAACAATGGGGCTGGATTCAGGAAGACCTGGCTTCAAACTGGGCATCAGACACTTCCTAGTTGTGTGACCCTGGGCATGTCAAATGTGTGCCTGTCTCAGTGTCCTCAACTATAAAATGGAGGTAACACTTACCTCCCCGGCTTGTGTAAGGACTTTGCCAACAGTAAAGTGTTTCAGAAATGCTAGTTGTTGTTGGGGTGTGTGTGTGTGTGTGTGTGTGTGTGTGTGTGTGTGCGTGTGCATGTGTGGTTATCTGTCCACACTGTGAGTGCCTACTAGAAGCTCACCTCCTGGAGAACAGGGGGACACTTGCTTTGGATGCCTTGCACAGAAAGGGCACTTGGTCACCACTTCCTAAACTGAAGCAGATCCCTGATTTCAGCCTTTGAACAATGCCAGATTATTTCCCCAGACTCTTTTCTGAGCTAAAATTGATTGGCCTCTTGAACAATGAAAAAAAATGGGCAGTGGCCTGGTGGGCACTCAGGTCACTTCCCTAGAAGAGGAAGGCTTCAGCTCTAAAAGAAGTGACACATTGTACCTGAAGGAGGAGGGCCCAGGCCCTGCTTCTGGAGCAGCTGGACCCCAAAACTGCATTCTCAAAGCCAAAGCTCTCAGTGAAGGGAAAACCGCAGAGAAAAGCAAACTCACACAGCACCGCAATCACTGATAGAAAGCAAGCAATTCAATCACTGCATGGAAGGACATGCACAAACTAGCACACGAGGCTTCCACGGGAAGCTCCTTCATGAAGGAAAATCAGTCCAGGGAAAGCAGGTACCAGGAAGGCACTTCAGTGTCCAAACACACGGAGCTGGTCAGTTACCATGGTCTTCAGGATGATGGTGGTGGCGGCGGCGGCGGCCACAGCAGAGCAACCGTTTCTTTTTCTCATCCTTAAGTAAATCAGCCACTGTAACCTCTTCAGGTTAAATGTTGAGAGTTCCATTGTTATACAGAAGATGGCAGCAAGACCAATGCAAAAATAAAAAGCAAAATAAACCAGGCAGCCACATGAGAGGGTCTGGACCCACCAGGGGTCCCAGCACAGCCTGAGCCCTTCCAACAAACCAGGGAAGAGATGGAGGTGATGGCACAGTCTCGTTCATCTGGCCTCACCGTCCCAATAGGATTATACAATTTGAAGATAGAGTCGTATCACTGTTCAGTGAGAATGTAAAAAGGGACATTCAGGTTTTACAGTCCTCCTAGAGTTCAGATGATGGTCAATGGGCCCTCACTAGGAAACTGCCCTAACTAGAACAGTGTTGCAGCTGGTATATTATGCCCTCCAGTCTGCCAATGAAAAGAGCCCTGAGGTAGGGTTCAAGGGATCTTGATCCTTCATCTGCCATTTACCAGTTACAGGAAAGGTAGAAGTTAGGTGTGCTACTCCTCCTTTCTGGGGCTCAGTTTACTTATTTGTAAAATTAGGAAGATAAAGGAAACTAGATGGAGCACTAGGTCTAAAGTCAGGAAGACCTGAGCTCAAATTTGACCTCAGACACTCACTAGCGTGTCAAGGTTATCACCATGCTTTCAGTCCCTTAGGCTTGCATTTCTAGGATCATCCTTGACCCTTCACACTAACTCACAAACAGGTGATAAATTTTATTTCCCTTGCCTCAATGTCACTCCCTTCATATAGCCATCAACCTAGTTCAGACCCTGATAATTTCAATAGTATTCAAATTCCTCTTCCTTTCTCAAGACCTCCCCCCCTTCAAGAGATTGTCCAAATGCTACAGGGATATTCCTGAAATATATATCTGATCACATAATTTCCTCCACTGCAAAAAACTTTATAAATACCAGAGAATTTAGATGAACGTTCACTGGTGTTTATTTGGATCACTGGATCCCAGATCTAAACTGAAAGGGGCCTTAGGAATAATGGAGTCCAACTCCCTCATTTTCCAAAGATGAAACTGAGTCCCAGAGAAAAGGGGTAACTTGTCCAGACTCAATCAAGGAGTCAGTGAGAGGAGGCAAGATTTGAACCCAGGTCATCTGATGCTAGATAACTTGCTTCCTCATTGCCTATTCTAATTCCTTCAATTTCATTTTCTTCTCTTATTGCTAAAGCTAACATTTCTAATATGATATTTAGATAACTTGCTAGATAACTTGTCAGTGGTCACACATCTAGGAAGTATTAGAACTGGAATCCATACACTTGTGGTCTAATGGAACACTGGACCTGGAAAGACCTTTAGAGACCATTCAGTGCAAATCCTTCCTTTTAGAAATGAAACATCAAGGCCATCATCAGCACCTGCTGATGGTTTCAGTGCCTTCTCAACAGGTTCCTAGGACTTGAGGGCAGCTAGGTGATGCAATGGATAGAGTATCAGCCCTGGAGTCAGAAAGACCTAAGTTCAAATCTTACTTCAGACATTTGAGACTTACTAGCTGTGTGGCCTTGGGAAAGTCACTTAACCCCAACTGCCTAGCATTCAGGGCCTTCTCAATTTTTTTGATAAAATATGAAGCAAGGTCCTCAGCTGAGAGGAAGACAAAGAAGGGGCTATGGAATTTTCCACGTTTCCAACTCTAGCACCAGGCCAAGTACACTGTAAATGCTAAATAAGTGATCTCTGATTAATTAATAACCAAAGACTATAGGAGCCCAGGAAACAAAACAACAAATCCAATGATCCTTAGTTTTTCTATGGTGATAGCAGCAGCCACTAAGAAGGAGGTATTGCATTATACTGTAATTCTTATATTAAAAGAAAGAATCCCTATCCAAAGACCTTATCCAAAGAAAAATGGGAATATTATCAATGGAAGTCTCCTTCCCAGGTCATAAGGGGTATTATTATTCAGAGATGACACCTTAAGGGTCTTTCCATTCTGAGGTTCATTGATTCTTTGACTGCACTCCAAACCTAACCTGCTCTTCCTCTAATGTCTTTAATCACATACTGATTATCTTTCTTTTTATATTCCCTTCATTCCCAAATATATATATATATATGTATATATATATACTGATATTAAGAAAGCCATATTTTGTGATAAAATTTTAAAAAGAAAAAAACAATATTTCAATAAAATTAATGAACATATATGAGGTATGAAGATATGTCTGATTTTATGTGGAAAATTACTTCTCACAGTCCCTCTGCCTCCGAAAAAAAGAAAGACCAAACTTAGTCCTTATGAAAACATAACATTCAACTTTGTGGGGTTTTTTGTTTTTTCCTATTGATATCATTGCAGTTACTAGATATCTCATTTTCCTGGTACCTGATTTCATGCTGAGTTTGTTCATATACATTTTCCAAAGCTTTTTTGAGTTATTCAATTTTGCTATTTCTAACAATGCAGTAATATTCCACTAAATATATGTAACTAACTCTCCCAAGCTTTGGGCACTTATTTTGCTTCAATCAATCAGTCAGCACTTATTCAACAACTAAAATATGCCAGATCTTATGCTTGGCATTGAGAAGGAAAAGGTAAAAATGAAACACTCCTTACCCTCAAGGAGGTCACATCCTATCAAGAGATGTCTAGTGCATAAATCAGTCCATATAAAAAAATTCAAGTAAATGGTGGGGGCATGAGAGTGGATGGGGAGAATCAGATAAGGCTTCAAATAGGAACTGTTCTTTAAGCAGTTGTGAAGTCATTTTCACCATCATCAAAAAATGATCCTAGAACTATCTGGGTGCACAATGAGCCTTTGTTTCTATCTCTCACCTTCTTGGAATACATACCAAGCAGGAAATCTCTAGGTTGAAGTGTGTGATTATTTTAGACACTTTTGGGGGCACTGTTCAGAATGGCTGCCCCATCAAGAGTTCTTGTGTGTCTATTTTTCCTCAGCCCCTCCAAAATGCAAGCTCCATCTTTGGTCATCCTGCCAATTTTCCAGGAGTAAGGTCAAATCTTAGAGATATTTTGATGTGTACTTTCCTTATTACTGTGCTCTGAATCAATCTTTCATAAGACCATTAAGCCTGCAATTCTTTTGAGAGTTGTTTCGTTATGTATTTTCAAAATTCACTGGATAATATCTCTTAGCCTCATATATTTGTTCTAATTTTATATATCTGATATCAGATCCTTAACAGAGGCAATTTATGCAAATATTTTTCCAAACAAGATTTTATTTATTATCCTAATTTTTATGATTCTATAGCAAAACTTTTTTTTTTCATTTCATGAAACTGAAATGATTTCTTTTATATTTTGTGACAGCCTCTGTTCCTTATTTGGTAATGGTAAATAAAGATGAAAAAAAGAAAAGATATCAATATAGCAACATTTTAAAAAAAATTTCACAAAATTTTGGTTCTGCCTCTCTATGAATATCAATAGTGTTTTCATTTCTTTCTCCTGTTCAAACGACAAAGAGCTCCTATCTAGGGGAAGTGGCAGATGATACTTAACTTCCAGCTCTGAACTAGTAGCGAAATCTTTTAGGGGGAGCATTCACAGGTGAGAGTCTTGATCCCTTGATCCCTAATATGGACTGACTGAAAAGTCATTGGTGGGCCCCTCTTCTAAGATTCAGGATTGACACAGAGGTTTTTCCACAAGAGGGAGCCCCTCTTATCACTAAAATTGTTCCAAGTCTTTAAAGTTGTTGACTGAATACTTCCAATTTTTAACCTATGCCCTGAAATAACTTAATGGTAAAGAGATCAGATAAATCAAAAATAACAAAAGTGCCTTTTCCAGGAAAAAAAATAACATCGACAAACTGCACATCTCCATTCAGATGACAAAAAAACTAAAGAAGGCAGACAGCAAACCCTGTCCATGAAGTTCTCCTCCATTCAATAGCATGAGCTTACATGGTGGTGGAGCTATCACTTTGCTATTCTGGCAAAGTTTCAGAAATAGAGAGGAGGCTCACCCTTTAAAGCTGTTGTCACCCTTTAAAGATGACAAAATGAGGCATCAAAGATTACACCAAGATTTGAAACCCTAGTAATTAGGAGAATGGTATTAGAGAAGCTGGAAAGAAGGATTAGTTTGAGGTTGTTGTTTAAGATTTGTTTAATTTAAGCTACATGTGATGCATGCCATGAAGTTAGGGGTGATGAACCCTGAACAAGTCTCTTCATCCTGTTTGCCTCAGTTACCCTATCTATGAAATGAGCCAGAGAAGGAAATGAAGAACCATTCCAGGATGCCTGCCAAGAAAACTCCAATGGGGTCATGAAGAGTTGGACACGACTGAAACAACTTAGGCACAACAAATGGAACATGGCCCTTAAAAGGTCTCATGAGTATTTGATGTTATGTGCCTGGATCTCAGGAGAGTGACTAGAGCAAGACTGACAGATTTTGTCCTTATAGAAATGATAACTGCGGCTACTAGGAGCCAATGAGGCCATCGAGTCAGAATAAAGAGAGGGGAAAAAAAGGAGGGTCAGAACGGAGCCTTGGAGTACACCTACAATGATGAAATCTCAAATCAGAGGAGACACTGTCTAGCCCCCAAAAGTATTCCTCTGTAGTTTTGAGCTTCAAGTCAAACTAGGGTTTATGAATCCAACAATACCAAGTGTCTTTGTCCTGTTGACTATGACCACTTTGAGAAATTATTGGTCATTATAATTTTCCACAGCAAAGTCCCCTATTTTTTTGCCAGAATTTCAGAATGAGTTTTCTGGTAAAGTATTTCATTACTTTCAGCTTTTTTAAAGTACTAATCACTGACAATGAGAAAAGTTTAAAATAGACTTTCAGGCTTCCAGATTTTAATAGTCCTAGAAAAATCTCCATTGTTAACTCAAAAGCAGCTGCATCTATCTGAAAACCGGCTCAGAGATTTGGCAGGATTTCTAAATTAACTTGAAGCTCAGCAAAAAGTTAAATAAATTACACTTAAAATGTTTCAAATGTTTAAAAATTGAATGGGGGAGCTCCATCCATTTAATCAAATGTATAACACTAAGCTTCTCATCTGAATATATATATATATACATATATATATATAGAGAGAGAGAGATAGATAGATAGATAGATAGATACATATGACATATTTACTAGACCAACATATATATGTGGCATGTTTAGGGCTGGCCTGGAAATCATCACAGTTCAGCTAGACTAGCTCAGTGACTTTCTCTGTTTTGTGTTTTCCCCTTCCAGGGAAAGTGTAGTGTTGGGTGATATAGGTCAAGGGAATAAAGGGACCAAAAACAAACATGCATCTGAGTGGTGGCATCTGCTCTGCTAAGGAGAAAAGGAATCTGAGTGCGTCCGGAAATCCTTGACTTTTCAGCTGCTGTTCAACAGTAAGTGCTGATGAACCAGAAACTACTGCTGAAAGCCAGAAATCTGCATCTTCAATTTCTGCTAAAAAATCATGCCATCGTCAGGTATAATGTTCTCCAAAATTCTAGAGTTCCCCCTCTCAAACCAGTGCTGTCAAATTCAAATCAAAAGGGATAACTTATTTGTAAAAGAAGGCTGTATAGTGACTTAATCTTCGATCCCAGGGATGATGTGGTAGCTCATTTCTAGTCATGTCCAACTCTTTGTGACCCCATGTGAAGTTTTCTTGGTAAAGATACTCAAGTAGTTTGCCATTTCCTTCTCCAATTCATTTGACAGATGAGGAAACTGAGGCAAACAGGGTGGAGTGACTTGCTCCCAGTTACATAGCCAGTAAGTATATGAGGCCAGATTTGAATTCTAAAAAAAGGAAGGAGTCTTCCTGTCTCTAGGCCTGGTGCTTTGGACATGGTACCACATCTCAAACTTTCTTTGGAAACATGATCTAGCTCTGTTGATTCAGGGGAAATTTCTTCTGTAGGTCAGGGATTCTGCCCAAGAGATTTATGGATAGATTTCAGGGGGCCTGTGAACTCTTTTTTATTACATTTTGTAACTGTATTTTAAAATGTTTTCCTTTGGCATCCTATTTAACTTTATTTTATGAATTTAAAATATTATTTTGGCCAGGGGTCCCTAAGTGTCACTAGAATAACACAAAAGAAGAGTCAGGAACTCCTGTCCTCAACCCTGGTTGAGGCCCCCTCATCACCTTTCAAAAGGAGGCAGGAGAGAAAAAAACCACCTGGATCAGGGCTTGTCTAGAGGTCTCTCTGAGTTCTGAGAGGCTTTCCTCATCATCATCTAGCATTGGTTTATTTTTTTCTTATAGGTACAGATTTTAGGCAGAGATGAGTAACTGATTGCTTACTGAAAAGTCTAATCTTCAAGGTTAAAAGAATCAGAGAAGTTGCATAATATTTAATGTTAGTGTCATGCTATAATAAATCCTAGCATCCAGTAAAAATGAGCTCAATAAAGAAAAGGGGCATCTGAAAAGGAATATTTTCTATTTTGGACTCGGAGCGAAGCTAGTTAATCACTCCAAGCTCCAAACATCAATGTAAAGTAGGAAATATGATACCCCTCTACCTGAACTAGAGCAGTTTCCCAGGATCTGGAACACCAATAAAAATATTAATTCAGATGATTTACTGGGGCATTTTACAGACTTTATTTCTTTCCCTTACTTGTGATACTAAATAATGCATTTTTGAGGGTCATCATAGTGCTATACTCTTACTGCTTTCCTTTAAAAGATTTTTAACTCTCAAGCCTCTCAAAAACATCTTGCTCTTCAGATCATTATGGAAAGGAACTAGCTTTAAACTGCATAGGAGATACTAAGACCCTGGCACCAGAGTATTTTTCATGAGAGCACAATGCTGAGATCATCAGCAACAAGCCCAGAGGCTGTAGAAAGACCCCAGCTTCAGGGAGAGGAGCTCTATCAGGGGAAACTAGACCACCAAACAGCCATTCCTATTTCCTGGTTTGTATGAACTAGGCAAAGAGGGATTTTAGAGAAGGCTGAGCAGGAGGTCCATCAATGTTTATTCAAAAGGTCAGTAAGAGTACTGCAATCAAGAAAATGGAGGCAGAAGGAAGAAAAACCTCAAACCATCACTACAAAGAGAAAAGAAGTAGGCAAGATAGTTTATCTAAACAGGAGGAACTTCTGGGTATCTAATGCCCCAGAGAAGCATGACATATTCTTTGGTTTAAATACTAAAGCCTTTTGGAGAATCAGGAGGATACAGACTGACTAAAATGACATTAACAAGTTTGAGTAGCATTTTATAAACACAGATGCCCTGCTCTTAATTTCTTCCATCCAAAGAACAACTCTGTTTTCTCTGAATGTAAGTGAATATTCATTTCTAGAACCCTGGGCTGAGAAGAAAGAGATATTCCACTCTTCATTAGGTGTGGTAGGACTTCCCTGAAATCTCAACTGACTTCCCTGCTGATGAGTCCCTCCCTCTTTGGGGTCATTTTGCCCAACTCTAAAGAGGGCATGGAGCTCTAGGAACAAAACGTCATTAAAGTCTGAGTCTTGCCGAAAGGTGACATATCCTGCTATAGGAATACCAAACATGAATGAATACTAAAAGATGAGTTTTGTGGGCCAGGTGCCATTGCCAGCAGCCCTAACTCTGTATCACCTTGGTGTGCAGATATCAAGGCCAAGCCAACTTTGGTCCTCTCCCCTTTTTCCTCCTCTCTACTCTTCCCAATCAGGGCCCTGAAGAGACCTGTCAAACCCCAAATGCACTGCATTTAATGTGTAAGCACCTATTCCTCCTGGATAGGGAAGATTTTTTTCTCTTCCTTCTTTCACATTCTTCTCCTCTTGTTTTTTAATCCCACCCTTGACTCTTTGCCAAAAGTCCACCCAATCCCTACATCTCCCAAATTAATTTCCCCCAAAGAATCTAGTTACCCTCTCATTTCCCTCCCCAACCTCATCTTGTGCTGCAACCACTGGGACTCAGAAATGAGGCACAGAATCACATGATGATGGAAACACAGTCCAAAACATAAGTACATTTTGGTCTACAATTTGGTCTATAATTCCACCAGTGGTCTCCTTGAACACATATATTCAACTCAATTAAGTGAATCAACCTCTGGAGAGAAGATTCCCTTAGAGGCAAATGACCTTGACCTTCTGGGGAGCTGACTTCCTCAGCCAGTTTCCCAGACCTCCCCCTTAGACTTGTGACCTTGAAGTTCACCCTCTGACCTAGCTGTCAAGGCACAAATTAGAAATGTCTCTAGGTTCACCTCTTGCCTGACACCTCTGTAGGCCTTTCAGGAGGAAGAAGAAAAGCCTGTCCATTGGAAATGCAGCCCCTATTTTCTGTATTCAAGAAATATCTAGATTGACAACAGTAATTAATTTACATTGGTTGAACCATCATCAGTCCTGGCTCATCACAAATGTTTCTTCTAAGGGGCAGTGCAGTGGCTCAGTGAGTGCTGGGCCTGGAGTCAGGAAGACCTGAATGTAAATCCAACACTGATGACTAGCTGTGTGACTTGAACTGCCTCAGTTTGCACCACTGTAAAATGAGGATAATGACAATACTTCCATCCTGCAGTTGTTGTGCCATAAGGAGATAATAACTATAGAGTACTTAATCCAGTAGAATTCCAGGGTTGCTGGGCATCAAAATGTGAGATCGCTGCTAGGTGAGTCCCAAAGTCTCTTCCAAGGGCACATCCTGGGGCCTCCCAACACAACACAGGTCCCTTAAACACAGGAGCTATTCCTTTATGTCTTTCTGTGACCAGACTCCAGCCCCCAGTACCCAGAAGGTGCTTCCTAAATGCCTATGGGCTGACTCCACCCTTGCCTCCCAAGTCATCTACCCCCAGGTCATGGGCACTACTTCAAGACTCTTACATGAGCCTCTGACTCTCACATGAGCATTTCCTAAGCAGCAGCTCAAACCCTGGGCTCACAGGAAGATAAGACCAGATGTGTGTCCTCCTCTCAAGAAGCTCATGAGTCAGGTCTGGGGGGCCAGGAGAGAGGTGACAAGACCAGAGGGGCATCCATTTTCATCAGGAAGCCTGTAGCAGGTGACTTGGGTGATGCTATGAGTCAGAAATACTCAGTTTCCTGAGTTCACATCCAGCCTCAGAAACCCACAAGCAAGTCATTTCATCACGTTTGCCTCAGTTTCCTCATCTATAAAATGAGCTAGAGAAGGAAATGGTGAGCCCCACCCCAGTATCTATGCCAAGAAAATTCCCCATGGGGTCACAAAGTGTATACACACGGGCACATATATCTTCAGTGAGCAAGCTTCTTGATGAATTCAGGCCTCTTGGAAGATGGGAGCAGGGAGAACAATACTCACTGTTTCGTTTGTTCTCATCTCCCCCTTCATCCTCATTCTCAGGGTCAATGTCTTCTGCTTGGGTTATCCAATCCAAGTAGCCTTTCAAATCCTCTTCGAGCTGTTGCTTCTCACGGAGTTTCTGAAAGTCCCCCCGGGCTTTGGCCTTTTCTCTTTCCTTTGAAAATTCTCTGGGACACAAAGAGAAGAGTCACCAGTCAGGGCCTGTTTGGAACCCAAAAGAGAAAACAGCAGGACACACACACACACATACACACATTGCAAAGTGGAGCGGCTACAACTGAGCATGGACACAGTGCTGACTTCTTCACATTAAAGAGAAGCAGAGAAAACAGAGCACAACAAAGCCCCCTGCCTCATTTCTCAAAAAGCAAAAGCTAATACCATTGTCAACATCTTTGCCAGGGTCTCGGGGCTTTCCCTCCTCTCCCCATAGCCTCCATCTCCCCAGCATGCTCCCCTCTTCCTCAGAGTCTGTCGCTGCTGGCCCAGGGCTGAAGGAAAAAGCCCTGGCTCTGCCAATGTCCTGCCAGAGGGCAAGGGAAGTCGGGAACAGACTCTGGTGTGGGATTTTATAAGGAAAACAATTACCAGGGATCCTGACAGCCACAAGGCCTCTCCCTGAACCAGGAGAAGGCAAAGAGGGACTCTCTTCATGGCAAATCAGCCCTCCTACATGAGGAGAAATTTAACTATTTGTCCTATTAGACCACGCACTGCATTGATACGGCCTTCACAGGGCACCACTATGTGATGCCAATTTCCAATTTTGTGAACATCTCTGTGGGTCAAATTCTGCATTTGCCGGGGCAAATCCAGAGTAAGGTAGATAACTACCCAGTTTTTATACTCAAATAGCCATTGACATAGCCACCAGGAAGCTTGGTAGGAGATAAGAGATTCAACCCTAAATTTCATGCCCATAATGTTCTAACTCTTCTCCTCAGGGATCTCCAAGCCAGACTGACACCATGGTAGGGAGTTTTCTGTTTTTTGAACTTCCTCAAGACAGTCAACTATTTCTGAGATTCCGAATCCCCAATACCAAGATAAATGGTTGAAAAGCAAAAACAACTTGTCCAGAACAAGCTGATTCACCAGCTGATCTCCCAGCCTCCTATACAGACTGCCTGGTCAAGTGCTACATTGCCACAGCAGTAGTTTTCTGAGCATACCCAATAATGAGGCCCATGGTTAAAAAAAAAAAAAGGAAAATCCAAACCTGCCCAAAATCCTGGCCAAAATTAGCTCAGCATCATTTCACTCTGTTCCTGGTAGTAACCCTACCAGAACACAGAGCCCTATAACCCAGGACAGCCTGGCAGTCCCTGAAACTCCCACAATTGTTTCATAAGGACCTCAGTGTTCATGTGAATATGTCCATCACATCTTCAAGTGATGGCGAGACCATTTCATGACCATGAAAAGACAGCTGTCAGCTGGACAGTAGAGATCACTACCTAGAAATACTCAGCCAACTCTAAGTTCTGCTGTGCTATAAACCAAACCAGGAGAAACCCAGATACAAACTGACATCTCTGGAGAAAAAGCATCTCCCTCCATGATCTCAGGGGAAGAGATCTTCTACATTGTGTGAAATATGGTCTAAATGCCCCAACACCTAAAAACTCATGATACTGAGGGTTTATATAGTCTTCTGTGGACAGATAGGTGGCACAATGGATAGAGTGTTGGGTCTGGTATCAATAAGACTCATTTTCAAAAGTTCAAATCTTGCCTCAGACACTTCCTAACCCCACGTAAGTCATTTAATACCTTGTTTATCTCAGTTCCTCATCTGTAAAATGGCAAGCCACTCCAATATCTTTGCCAAGAACACCCCAAATACAGTCACAACAAGTTGGACACAACTAAAATGACTCAATAATAGTAACATAGACTCTATAGAGTCTTCTGGCTTCTTGCGAGTTGACAAAAAAGACAAGACTGAGCTTCCATTAACTAACCAAAATATTCACCAAATGCCACTCATTCACATTCCTGGGCATCAATACAAAGATTCCTAGTCAACTGTCAAAACTAGAAACAGGTCAGTGTTATCCCCTTGCCCCCTAAAAGAAATCATGTCTTGAATGACTAAATAATTCTTCAATCCTATTAGTCACCAGAAAACATCACTGTATAATCTCTGGATCATCTAAAGAGAATCTTGTTCTAAAATTTGAATCTCTACACATGACCTGGATAGTTTTATGCTATATTTACTATCTGATCTAATTTTGTTATGACTAATAGATTGCTGAAGATAGAAAAAGACACCTTGTAGAAAGAAACTTATAAAGAAAACTTTCACTTCCCATATTATCCTTTCCAGAAAAAAATGCAGAATACTTTCCCACTTCTACCTCTCCTCCCTGCCCTAATACAAGGGGTAGACGATTGATTATTGTGGAAAATTATAGTTCTAATGATGACAAAGCAAAGAAAGATACAAGATCCAACTACAGCACACATTTTGGTAAAACACAAGACACTCTAAATGACTCATTCCAGATTGCTGTTCAGTCCTTTAGAATTTATTCTGACATGATCAAAAGGCAAAGTTCATGCTTAAGAGGTGGGATGACTTGGACAGGAGCAGGAGAAAAGAGACTGAATATACCCAGTAATGAGTTCCATAGTTCAAAAAAACCTGCCTGAAATCCTGGCCATGTTCTCTGCTCTTTTGGATTCCTTGGCATGATGTGGTCTCTGGCCACTTGTGCATATGCATGGGGAGGATGGCATATATGAACTTTAAGAAGATATTTTGATAACTGAATTTCAATAGAATTGATTTTCTTTGTGATTCCCATGTATTTCACTTAATGAATTTAAAAATATTATTCTGAGAAGTGGTTTCAGAAAAAAAGGTTTTACCAGTCCCAGGGATCTGGGACATCAAAGAGTTTAAGAATTCTTTGAAGGGTTTAAAAAGCATAAATAAGAAAGGAAATTGCTGGAGTTTGCTCCAATATAAAAGAGAAAAGATGTGGAGTAGCCTGAATGCATTGTAAGTTTCCACAATCCTCTTCTGGGTGGCAGAGTCATAGAAGGCTCCTGATTTTGAGAGGTCAACTCATCCATCTCCCCTGTTTAAGAGCAGAGAAATTCCTATCTTGTCCGAGGAAGGAAAAAAATCTCATGAGTGAAGTGAGACAGTTCCATAGTTCTACCCTAAATGTTGCCCTCCTGACCAAGTTCATTTCCTCTTGGCTTCTGGGTGCAGAAGCAGCCAAACTATCCAGTCCTTGCATTTCAGAAGCTGCCCAAAGGAGCATCAAAGGGAATCCATCTAGTCTTGCTCACACCCGAAATACACCCTGCAGCTCCAGCTGAGGGTCTAAGCTCTTCTATCACTGCCCACCATTAATGAATCATTGCTTAGATAGGGCTAAAAAAACCCTTGCTTTTAATAAGTAAACATATGTTTGATGTCAAGCACTACTTATCTCTGTGGACCTAATGCAAATTTGCTAAACAAGAGAGCATCCTTCACAAAACCATTCTTTTCATACTGAAGAGTCTTGGTGTCTGTCTACTCTAATTCAACACTGGAGCAAATTCCAGTCCCTTTTATTCTTTTTTTCAGGTTTTATGGCTTTTTAGAGACCCAGTGAGTTCATATTTTGAACCCTATTCAAGGAAATGGAGTTAGCACAAAAGAACTTTAAGGGACTTAAGGACAGTCTCAAGGACTGTAACACTATAGTTACATTTTTTAGCGTTTTTTTGTAAGGCAATGGGGTTAAGTGGCTTGCCCAAGGTCACACAGCTAGGTAGTTATTAAGTGTCTGAGGCCAGATTTGAACCCAGGTAGTCCTGACTCCAAGGCCAGTGCTTTATCCACTACACCACCTAGCTTCCCCTATAGTTACATTTTTCAAAACAAAACTATTGGGAAGTGATAAATATAAAAGCATTCAGAAAACACTTATTTCACTTTAAAAAAAAGAAAATGAAACTGGCAGTCCTTACATGTAGGACACTATAAACAGTACTAGCCTGATCTTAACAGTTCGGGAATTTAACAATGGTATTACAAGAAAAATGGGAGTGATTTTGCTCTAACCTAACATAGCTTTCCTTGGTCCCATCTGAAATAACATCTTGAAGAGAAAGAGTTTAATGTATACTCCACAAATTTCTGCTGCCCATAGGTACTGGGCCTACCTAGGACATAAGTAATAACCTAGGGCAGTTGCCCTCAGATAGATTACAACCACATTGGGGATAAAAGTCAAACCAATTCAAAAAGTAAAGAAATGGTGCAGGGTAAGTGCCAAATGAGGGGCAGAAAAAAAATGAGTTGAAAGGGAGAGATCACTATTGTCTGGGATGCTCACAGGGAGGTTTAGTGAAGGAGATGACACTCAGAGGATAGAATTAGGAAAGCCTAGATGATTTTCAGAACCTCTTCCTGAGGTAAACAGGTTAGGAAATCCTTACCACCAGATTATAGATTAGGAGAGAAAAACACAATGGGAGTTAAAAACTTGATTATCCTCAATTCAGTGTCAGAACTGGTTCTATTTCCCAGTTTTCTCAATCCCTATTCAACTGCCTCTCCTCTTAAAAAGAAAAAATTCATAGTTCACCTCTTCACTTATGCTTTTAATACCCTGTTATAAATGATTGATTTTTTTAAAAAAAGGACAAGCAGATAGGTATGCCTTCCAGAAATCTCTCACTGACCCCAAACAATGGTAAGAAATATTAATGTGTCTTAGAACTTTATCAATGGAAAAAGAGGATCTGTACTGTATAACTTAAGAGTTTGAAGGATGATTAGAAAGCTTTAATTTTAACAAAGAATGGAAGTGTTAAACCACACATAGATGCATTGTTAAGTGAGACCAGATGACAAATTAAATGTTTAGTGTCTTCTTGGGCTTTTTATTATAAGAATTTCAGTTATCTTCTATGCCTCCATTTTAAAAAGTCTCCACTACATTCATCTGATCACTATCAATAATACAAATATATTTGGCAAAAAACCCACACACAATGAAAAACTATTAACAGAAATGTTGATTAACTTATTTAACTAGAGACATCTACTTCTTTTATGAAGGATAAAGATTTGTTTCTTTAGAGAAGATCTGGTCCATTGTTTACAGTTGCCAATTTAAAAAAGTTGGATTGAGCCTAGACTCTTTCCTTTTCATCATTATTTCTTTCCAATGACCCAGTGATTGACCTCACTCTCCAAATAGAACTCTTCCTCTCAGTGCAGAAATTAACTAAGCAAAACACTGGTCCTCAGAATCAGGAGATTCTGTTAGGAGAGGATAAGTGGTGGCAAAAGATAGACAGTGCAGGAGAAATTCTAAATAGAGCATGTGCTTGCAGCATGGGGAAAAAAAGGTACAGGCACAAGGAGAAGCTATCAGCTTTTGATCATAAGTTGTAAAAAGGAATACTTTACATTTAGTCAGTCAATGGAGGTCCTTGATAGAAACTGGGAAATTGGCTTGCACGTGACACATATGGCACCTTGAACATTCAGTGTCTTGAAACCTTTGCTACATTATACATTGTTCATGTGGAATGTAGAAGTGATGCATTTGTAAGTAATCGATTTAAAAAAAACTTAAAAGCATTTTGTTTTGGTTTTATTTGGTAAATCTTATTTAATTGAAGTTAATGAATATGCAACTTTCAAAATATAAATCACCAAAACAGCCATTTCAAATATTTGCTGATAACAAAAAGAATTGTAACAAAGAAAACCAGCCTACAATGTCAAAATCTAGTTTATTTAAACCACAGGATGTTATTATTCTTATGCTTCATTCCCTTTATTCAATCTGACATCCCTCCATTTTTTCTCTAGCCAAAATGAAAAACTCCATAAACTGATCAAGGCTCTGATGCAACCCCTTCAACTGATTTCCTTATTTCCATGCTTTTCCTGCTCAAACCCATCCTACCTGGGGGCTATGAAAATGATATCCTTAAAACTCTATCATCCTACTCAAGAATATAGCTGACTCCCTACTGGCAAAAATATCAATAACAAGAGTATTGTCTGGTGTTCAGAGATTCCCATAATTTGTCCCCCAATATTATTTCCTGCCACTCCCTTCCACCTAATGTAATCAACCTTTCCTCAGACTGAGTCCATGAAGACAGGTAGCTTGGCTATCAACTCTAGAACCCCACTCCACTGTAACAACTTCCCCTACAACTTCAAACTTTTAAACCAACTTACCTCTGCTTCAAGCCAAGCCCAGCTCTCTCCCAGGACACCCAAATCCCTTGAAACCTCCCTTGGAGGGTACTCTCATTTTCCACAGTTCAGTAGACAAGTAGAGGTGGCACACTTCTGCCATTTCGGGGCCATGCTCCCACTACCAACTCTCAATGATCTTTCCTCCTCAAGGCCATGAAATTTGCGATAAACCTTCCCTTTCTGCCATTACCTGCTGACCATTTTCTGGTTCTCCCTTTGTAAAGTGGGGATACCCTTCTAAGAAGATGATTGTGAGCGACAGGTGCTGGTCTGGACCTTCCCTTGGTGATTTCATTCATATGAATGGCTTGGCCCAACTTTGCACATGCTTGCTGTATTTTTTACCAAGATGTCCTCCAAGTATCTCAAACTCAGAAAACTCCCCACTGCACTCATAATCTTCTCCCATACCTCCTCTGTACTTCCATATTCCTTTAGAAGCCCATACATACTCTTCTCTCAGTCACTTAGCTTTGAAACTTCAGTTGCCTTTCATATCTGCATCCAATCACTTACTTACCAAGTCCTATCAATTCTCTCTCATCTCCCAAATTCATCCTTTTCTCTTGCCTCATGCCATGAGCCTAGTTCAGGACCTCAAAATCTCTTCCCCAGACAACTGCAATAGCCCAAAAGTTTTCTCTGATCCTATTGGTCCTTATTAGGCTGTTCCCTGTCCCCCCCCCAATTATTCTCTCACTCAATTGCCAAATTAATCTGAAAGAATGGCTATTATTCTATTATCCCCCAGCTCAACAACCTTCCATGGTTCTCTCTCCATTTTTACTATGAATAACATGAAAACCATGGCTGGGTCCTCACAGTGCTCTAATATGACTTTCAGGAATTATTTCCCTTAACTCCCCTTCACACACTTCACATTCTGGTATATAGTTTCTCTGGGTAAACTTCCTAACAATGAGGCTTTCCAAGAAATGGAATGGGGGAATGTTTTCCTCCTTGGAAATCCAAAAACAGAGGCTGGATGGCCCCTTGTCAGAGATGTTACAGCAGGGGTCCTTCAGTTCCAATAGTTCTCACAGTGTGGTCACAGGACCTCAGGCCATTGCCAAGATCCTTTCAAGGGGTTTGAAGATAAAAATTATTTCAAAATAATATTAAATGTTTTTATTTCTAATATAAAATGAATGTGCCAGTAGACATAAATAATATAAACAAAAACACTGAGGAGAAAAGATGTTCTCAACATTTTTAGGGATGTAAAGGGGCCCTGAAACCAAGAAGTATGAGAATTCTAGCTTTAGCACAGAAATCAGACTAAGTGGTGACTGAGGTCTCTCCCAACTGTCTGATTCTGGTACTCTCCTTCACTCAATTCTTCAAAATTCTCTGCATCCTTCCTTTGCTTCCCTAGATAGAAGGGGTTTCTCAATCCTCAAATATTCCAAGTGAAGCTCTCCCTATTTTGTATCATCCTTATCTCTGTAGAGATTTTTCTTTGGGGGGCAGTGTTCATGGCATTCTAGTCTTTGTAGATACTTAGCAAAAGTTAAATTGAGATCTTTGATGTAAGATTTTTTAAGTGCTCTAAAGATATGAACACTAATTATTCTATTGGCTTTCAATAGTATTCTCTTCTCTGCATCCCCTGCCATCATCCCCAAGGATTTCCATGTCCCTGATTGATGAGTAAGCCCCCTTCCAACAAACTGACCTTTTAATTCCTTAACTTTCTCAACAACAATGACTTCTTCCCATGCTCCCACTGCTTACTAGTTATTTTCTAGGAATTAGTTCTAACTTCCAGTGGCTCCCCACAAGCACCTTCAGTTTCTTTTTTGCTAGTTGCTATGAGCTTACAAAGTTGATGAGATTCACTGTCATCCAAATGAAGCCTCCCTTTGACTTTTCTATACTTATCAACTTTGGTCCCATTTTCTTTTCTCCCTTTCACTACTAATCTTGGAAAAAATTACACCTGATGTCTTCCTCATTCATCACTCACTGTCTCTCAAGTTTTCACAATTCGATTTCTACCTCCATTACGCTTTCTTTCTTCCTTCCTTCCTTCCTTTTGACAGCCTTGTCTACTTCAATGATCTTTTCCCACAGTCATCATTCTTTCCCTCCACTGTCCTACTATCTCTAAAATAGTTTCACTTCTATCTCCTTTACTGGCAACTTGATTGTTTTTCTGATTTCTCAAAATGGGTTTTTCCTCAAGAGTTTATCTTCAAACCACTTGTAATCCTTTCTGAGGATAGCAGTATGACAGATACACTAGACACTAGAAAGGGCATTGACTTTGGAGTCAGAAGAATGAAGTTAAATTTTGCCTTTACCTCTTGGTGTCTGGACTACCCATTTAACTTGGTTGGACCTCAGTTTCCTTATCTGTAAAATTAATATTAGATTACATTGGATGGCTTCTGAGGTCCCTTTTAGTTCTAATATCTATAATCTAAAAACCTACAGTCTTGACCATTCTCCTGAGTCATGCCTGGCTTCCCTAGTTGACCCAAGGACATATCCACCTGGATGTCCTACCAACATCTCAAGATCATCCTACCCAGATATGAGTTTCTTTCTTTTTTTCCTAAGTCTAAGTTCTTCCTTCTGATTTAACTATTTCATACTTTGGAACCATCTAATCTGTCAGGTGTGAAACCTTCTGATCCCTTTTGATGATTTCTTCTCCCTTATTTTTTGACCTTGGTCTATTACTACACCCCTTGAATCTCTCACAGCTTCTTCCTCTTCTTGACCTCCACTGTCATCAGTCCATGAGTTCTTATATGGGGTCCAAGGACAGATTTCTTGGACATGAAAAAATTGCATCTTTATTTTCACTAATCTCTAACTAAAATTTAATATTTCCCTTAATTATTTAAAATTATGATTCTGAAGAGGTTGATAGACTTCAGCAGTCTATCAAAGAGTCCTGTGACAAAACCAAACCCAACCCTATACTTAGAGCCCTATATCATAAAAGTTAATGCCACAAACTCTGATTCAGCCACAGTACACACACTATTGACCCTCCCCTCCAAATGAACCAACCACTGAATCTTTGATTTTATCCAGATTTTTTCCCTTTGCCTAAAATATACTTTTTCACTCTGTGCTTGACAACTTCCTACCAACCTATCAAATTCCAATGTAACATCCTCTCCTGATCCTTCAGTTTAGGGGAGATCTTTTTCTTTAGATCTTACCTTGTACTTTGTTCTGCCACTGTCTAAATCATTTATCATGGAATGAGTACTGTGGGTCATAATGGTTGTGATTGTAGTACTCTATACAGTAGTAGGAGCTTAATAATTGTTTTGGAAAGAAGACTTGAATCATAATTATTTTCTTGGAGTTCCCTGCAGTTCAATTGAACTGGCAACATGTGAAAAAATGGTTTCTGTGATAAAACACAACTGCTCAAGTAATTTTATAAGAAAAGATAAATTTTATATTATTCATAGAAAGGGGAATCTCAGAGTTGGAAGATAAGGCCATTTAACCTGATCTGTAGCCGAGCAGCTATCTCCTCTAAAACATTCCCAATAAATGGTCATTTAGAGACTCCACCTGAAGGCTTTCATGGATGGAGAGCTCACTACCTTCCAAGGTAGTCATTCCACTCCACCAATTGCTTCTTATTTCCCCATCTGTTACCAAGCAGAACAAATCTAATTGCTCTCCAACATGACAACCTTTCAAATGACTGAATCTAGCTACAAGGGATGTTCTTTTTCTAGCTAAATAACTGCAGGTCCTCTAACCAATATTATTATGGAGACTGTGTTCCTTTACATGGTTGAGGCCCATTGAGCTCAGGCTCAAGACCTCATCAATATTCCCACATGCCCCAAGCTGAACACAATACCCCCAATATGTTCTAAGATAGCCTCCCTCAAGCTGAACATTACCCTTCTATTAAGACAAAGATAGGAAGTCCAGATTCTTTGGGCTGTGACATCATACTGATTACTCCTACTGAATCTGAAGTCCACTAAACTCCTAGGTATAATCACATATTAAGAAAGCTCCTGCCATCAGATTGTATTGGATGGACAGCAAGAGCTGCAGCTACATGTCAGGAAGATCTAGGCTTAAATTCTACTATTCACATTTATTAAACCTTGAATATTCCTGAGTCTTAACTTTCTCATCTAGAAGATGGGGATAATAATAGAGCCAATGACAAACTCCAGTGAGTAAGGTATGTAGAACGCAGACCTTTGCAAACTCTCCAAGGCTATAAGAAGATCAGCTGCACTGTTATTTTCACTTCACTGACATTACCTAGGGAGAACAGTCAGTGGAGGGAGAGTTGGACAAAAGGAAGTCCAAAGACCTGACAGAAGGTCATCCTGCTGGACCACTCTATAAGAGGTTCTTCAATTTTTCAAATAGAATAAAAATAATCCTTGTCACTAGGACCTCTTTTGACTTTAGTAATTCATAGAAACAGCTATGGACTAGAAAAGAGGACATCAACATTCTTGGTTAGGCTACAACACTGTGTGACCCTGAACAATTCACCTGAGTCATTTCCTCCCTCTGGGGCCCAGTTCTCTTATCTGTGAAAAGAAGGGATAAAATCCTGTTATCTTGAAGGTACCTTCCAATTATATAATTCTCTGATGCTATGAGAACAGAGGTGAAAGCACTAGGAACAATCTTTCAACACTCCACAAAATTAAATAAAAAGAACTCATTCTTTCTCTCAAGTAGTTTCCTGTTATTCATGTGTTATATACCTAAGAGATTATAAGCTCATTGTGGGAAAAGGGCTGTATTTGATTTCATTTTCATTTCATTCCGTGTCTATGATTCATTTCCTCCTAGTCTCTGAGGCCATGTAGACCAGTATGTGGGCCTCTACATCCTCAACAAGTATATATTCAATGAAGGAACGTGTCCAGGGAAGTCACCCTCCCTAAGGTTGGATCTTCAACTACATGGAAGATAGGACATTGAGGAAACTGAGGCCAAGAGAAATAAGGTGCCTTATGAAGATCACTCAGGTAATAAGTAGTGGAGCAAGGTTATGAACTCAAGGCATCTGAGTATATTGCCTTCCCTCTATGGTACCCCAGGAATGACTAGAATTTGAGGGGCTCTCAGGATCTCCTGACAGCCTCTCAAATTCTTTCCCCATTAAGCCTTCTATTCTCCCTCTTTTTCTACCAGCTCAATAAAATAAATTTTCTGGTTCAAGGTTACTGAAAAATCTTCCCTCTGGGTATTACTACTTTTCCAGAGCAATTACTCATTGAAGAATCTCCTTGACAGTTTGATATAACAATCACTTGAAGTTTCTTGCCAACCAATTTCTGTACAACTCCCCAGCAATGGACAGCTAGAGTAGTTCATGCAAAAGCATCTTAACAGTGAGAGTAATCTGTCCCTTGGCCTTGCCTCTGTTTGCAATGACTTTTTTATTATGGACCTGGAATTGAACATGTCACAGCCCTATTCAAAACTGTTTGATAGCTCACCATCATAGGAATACTTTGAAACCCTTCGACCTGGCTTTCAAGGTCCTCCACAATTTAATCCAATAAACACTGATTAAATGCCCACTATGTTTGATGCACCTGGTCCCTTGCTCATCTTCCCAAACTGCATTCTTCTAAAAAAAAGAAACTTTCCACTTGAGTCAGACTTGTCAAAGCATTATCCCAAAATACACTGCCACATCCACTACCATACTTTTGTTTGGGGTTCTTTCCAGCTGGCCTATCCTACCACTCTGTATTGCCCCCAACTTAATTCCCATAATTCATAATGCATTGCTTCGCTATCTCTGCTCAAAGAGGCTTCCTCCTCCTCTCCACTCCTAAAAACATCACAGCTCTAGGTCTGAGTCATTCATAGCAAATTGCCCTGTCTTCTAAGTTATTCTTGCCATGCCTCTTTAAACTATACCTAGTCAGTCAGCAAGCATTTATTAAGATCTTACTATGCCAGATGCTATGGTACCCACTAGAAGCTCAAAGAAAGGCAAAAACAGTCCCACCCTCAATGTAAATAACTAGAAATGAATAAAATGTATGCTAAGCAGAAGGAAGGACATCTCAAAGAGATGTCACTAGCAGCAAAGCCTTCTGAAGATAGCTTGATCTGAGATGAGTCTTGGAGGAAACAATGAGGTGAGGAGGGAGAGCTCTGCAGACCCCACATGGTATTTTCAAGTTCATTGTCTCTCAGAGGACTTAGCACTAGGCATGCTCAGGAATGGGTCAGGTTCCAATGGTCAGGAAGGTTGTGGAGGACAAAAGTAGGTCCCTTTCAAGTGTTCCTCTTTTTTATCCATCAGTTCTTCAATCTGAAGGACCTGCTATCTCTTGTTCATATTCACATTCATGCTATCATAGAGCCTTAAATATCATTTCAGACTACAAGAAGTGAAAATGGTCTTGAAGATTTGACAAAATGTTATAGTAATTAGTATTTTATGAAATCCCCCATATTTCCTGGGAAAAGCTTTCACCTTTGAGGTACTGGTCCTCAGGGAGGCCATGCCTTTTGTAAGTAGAAAACTTCAAGACTGTTCAAGCTCTGCCAGGAGAGGATTTCTTGGTCACCAAACAAAATTTATGGCATTTCTTGGTCAATGAGGTCCAGGCAAACCATAATGCCATATGATTTCAAGCAAAGAAAAAGATTCTCTCAGCTTTGAACTTTTTAGGAACTCTATTTCAGTGCAATGACCAAGCACAATTCCAGAAAACCAAGGCAGAAATCTCACCTTCTGGATGGGAGACAATGGATTCAAAATGTTGAAAGAGATCCACATTTCTGGATATAACCAAGTCAGAATTTGTTCTACTTGACTACGTATGTATGTAATCACAAGAGCTTTGTTTTCTTCTCTTTTTTTCATTGGGGAAATGAAAGAAATATTAAAATATGCTTGTTAATTCTGTAAAAAGCTTTTTTTCTGCTGTATCCCATAGGCAAGGTTTATGCTGCATAGTTTATCTTCAGTTTCAGTATTTGCCATAAACTACTCTTTGCATCTCATCTACACTGGATTGGGAGGTCTTTGACTGAAAATTGGTTTTCACAAAATGAAAAGATCTCTTTTCATTTTTCCAAGCTGGAAAAATAAAAGTTTTATGATCACACATATTTTGTCCTACTGAGGGAAGAGTTCAGGGATGAAATCCAGTTTGTGAGAACACAGTGGAAGAATATCTAAATAATGACAAAATGATGATGTCGCTGCTACTGCTGCTATGAATAGAACAGCTAAGAGAGTACTGTTCTCATTCATGCATTCATTCAATCAGTCTAGAAATATTAAATGAGAAGAAATCCCTGTTATTTGCCAGGCACTATGCAAAGAATACAAAGAAGAAGGTGGAACACTCCTTGCTCTTGAAGAACTTGTAACTGGGGAACATACACATCTGCATGCATGCCTACTTCCAAACACACATGCATATATGCCTTTACATACACCACACGAAGACATACAATAAGAGGGAGCAAGTACTAGCATCTGAGGGAAGCAATTAGGACAAACTTCATCTAGATCTAGAATATTATAGCCTGAGTTGAGTCCTGAAAGGAACTAAGGATCCTTTGAATCAGGGCATCCCAGACAAGAGGGTCTCTGTGCCAAAGCCCAGAGAGGACAGTTGAAGCACTGTATGTGTGAGGAAACACAAAAGGTCTACTACTATCTTGGAAGGTCAGTTTTAAATACTAAGAAGAAGAGTTTATATTAGATCATGACTGCATGAGGGAGATGCTGGAGTTCACTGAGCATGGGGATAAGTGCATATTTGGTATGAAAGCTAGATTTTGAAATGTGGTGGTCCCTTGTTCCTTACAACTCTATTTTTGTGAGATAACTCTGTTCATCTATAGATATTAGCTGCATTTCTGAACTCCTCTGTGGCACATTGGTCTATAATATATTACAGCAAACTAGTGTGGTTGCTCTGTATCTATTGATATTTTGTTTTTAAAAAATGATTTTCTTAAAATGGGGGCATAGACAACACTATTTAAATTTTCTACACTGGTACCACAGTTTATACTTCCAGTGTTTAACAAATGTGACTAATAAGCCACAAAGCAGTAGGCAGTCATCTTTATTCTCCTATATATTATAAGATGAAGTCTGAACAAGTTGATGAACGGCATTTCCACCTAGAAAGGGCTGCCATGCTGCCTTTCTGGGACCTCCTCTCTTAGAACAGAGCAAGATTCCCCTCCTTCTGATACATCCACTCCAGTTTTTCCATTCACCAGTAGCTGAATTTTTTTGTTGTTGCTGTTGTTAACAAATGGGTATGGTAGCAAAGGATCAACATCAGCTAGCATTACTTTCTAAAACAATTACTTCAATTATTGCAAAGTGTAAGACAAATACCCATTTCCTGTGGTAGGGGTTTTCATGGAAATAATCTGAATGGATTACTTTCATTAAAGAATTAAGTAGCCTTCCTTTAATAAGCCTACCATCAATTAATAATTATAAATCCATAATTGATGAATAAGGTTCCCTGCTAAACTCTTAAAGGTCATCTCAATGACAAACATGAAACTCTAAAACTCAGGTGTGTCAAGACTTCAGGTCTAGTGCTCTCTCCTATCCTCTGAGATCGATCCCTCTCAAACAGAGAAACTGTACCACCCCACATGCCATATTGCATTTGAGAAAGGCTAATATTCCTTGGAAATCTTCTCTACCTCTTTACTATTAGCCATATAGAAATGACCATTGAGCAGTTGTTCAAGCTCAGAGAGAATGAAAATCATTGTTTCTTTCACCCAGACAATGCCTATTGGACCCAGAGGTCTTATTGTGTTTGAGCAAAGAGTTATGGAGCTTGGGAAACTATCCTCTTACAATCTGCTAATTGCTGAAAAATCTGATCAGCTCTTCTCCAGAAAGCTCCAGTGCCCATTTCTAAGGACACCCTGCTCTAGTCCTGATCTGCTGGCAGCAAAAACAGCTTTCTACTCTGACAGATCATTTGTTTTTTGTTTTTATAAAAACCCCAAGTCTCTTGACATGCCTCTAGCTTGGCCCTGCCCTTCCCAACTCAGTCTGTGCTCTGCACAGGAGAAAAGGAGGCTTGTTAAATTAGGTTCATTTCTTCTTCTGAAGGAAACAGCAGTAGGATTCAAGACAACTCACTGCCACTGTCTTCTACTCTCAGAGCTATAGCATCCAAATAGGGAAATGTCTCTTCATTCCACTTTTGTACAAGGGAGCACCTGGGGAAGCTTTCCTAGGAAAGCAATGTCTACTTGACCTTGAGACAGATGAACAGATGGACATTGCCTTGGATGTCTGCTCACGAAGAGTATTTAAGATCCTAGAGGCTCACCACCATGCAAATGCCTGGTCATTGTCTCCTTCCTCCTCTCATATGGTGTCCAGGGGATGGGGGTTGGTTCAGTTGGACACCTGAGGAGATAGCATCTCAAGAATTTCCCCCACTTGTGCTTGAAAAACTCTATTGATAATGGATTTGCTACTGCTGAGGAAGTCAATAATAAAAACAATAGCTGAAATTTATAGAGTTTTAAGGAATGAAAAGGACTTTCTATATACAATGGCTCAATAAATCCTCAAAGCAAATCTGTGAGATTTCTAATACAAGTATTATTATCATTTTACAGATGAGAAAACCAAAGTTCAGAAGTGACCTTCCCTTGGTCACAGAGCTAGAAGGGACAGGATTTTCGAACTTAAATTTCTCCTCACTTCATGTCATGAGGATGAAATCAGATAATATCAGAAAACATTCTGAAAAGGCTCATCTTTCCTGTTAGAGAATAATCAACCAGATGTGTAATGGGAAAATTCTTTTAAAAATTGGCTCCTAGGGCTACATAAAAAGTCTCAAGAAAAAAATACCTTACAGCTATAAATCATATGCATTCATAAAAATGTAATGAAGTTTTAATCATTTATCTTACTTGGGGAGAGATGTGGGCCACTGACCAAGGTATTCTTCAGAAACACACAGGTTAATTTTTTTTATTCTGGTCTCTCTGAGTGTACACACACCACGGATGTCTCCAAATAACTAGATCCCTTGGGGGAGGCTAGGTGGCATAGTGGATAAAGCACTGGCCTTGGAGTCAGGAGTACCTGCGTTCAAATCCAGTCTCAGACACTTAACACTTAGCCACTTAACTCCATTTGCCTTGCAAAAAACTAAAAAACAAAACAAACAAAAAAACCCAAAATCACTAGATCCCTGAAAACCTTTCCCTAAAGATATACAACTCAAGTCACAAACCACAAGGATGTTTTCAAAGACAAGGTTTTCTAATATTGTTTCCTGATCCCAAAAGCAACTACCACTAAAATTTTCATTACCATGGCTACAAAGGGGAAAAAATGAAAGTTTGCTACTGTAGTCTGGCTCACAAAAGCAGCCTGTCTGATGGAGCCAGCAAACCCAGGGAGTCGATTTTTATGTGCTAACAAATTGGGATGGGTCTCGGTGATAGTCAGGAAACCTGAAGTGTGGTGCCTTCTGAACCTTAGCTGCTATGGAGCTATTGGGAACAAGAAGATGGCATGAAGATAGGAAAAATGGGAAGAAGGATGCAAAGTAGAAAGGGATACTTACTTTGGTCAAATGTACTAGGGAGATACCACAATGTATCTAAAATCCACCTAAAATTCCACCACGTAAATACAAAACTATCTGGTAAAAGATACTGATGAAAGAATAAACTTCTGGATCCGAATACATTCGTCAAGAACTGAAAGCTGACTATTCTCAGAATTACCTAGGTTCATTCAATTTAGATTTATGTTCATCACTTAGGTTCATCTTAGGACTTATTAGCAGTATGAAGAGGCAGAACTCACAAATATCTAGAAGTTTTCATATTTTTCTTTTGTGGTTGGCTGCTGAACCAACAAAATAAAGCCAAAAAATGTTAAAAAAAAACATGAAAAATAATGTCAAGGGATGTTTTGGTCAATACACTGTCTATGATGAGTAGGGCTATTCTTAGAATTTGGTATTTCCTCTTATCACCAATGTCGTCATCCTGACTGAAAAGAAGAAAAAGATATAAACTCAATAGGGGGAAAAGAAAGATTAAGAATTTTGGAGAGTAAATGGTTTTATATTTCAACTAAGGCTCATTAAATACTTATGAGCAGTACTGGAAGAAGTCATGCAATTACATTAATTAGGTCATATACAAATTTATATAACTTGAATTCAACTGGACTTTTACTCTTCTCAAGGCTTTCTTAGTTCTATTCCTACCAGTCTGACTTCTCCTCAGACTCCCTTTGTAAATCATCCAACATCCATGTCACATCGTCTCACTATGGGTATACTCCAAGACTATGTCCTGGATCCCCTTCCCTATATATATGCTTGCTCTTAGTGATGTTACCAATTCCCATGAATTCAATGATCATATCTAGGCAGATAACTTCAAGATCTAGTGATCAAGGCCTATAGTTCCTCCTGAGTTTTGAGTCCTGGATGACCAAACTGAATTATAAATCTTGATGTCCTGTAGCTATTTGAAATTCAACATGTCCAAAACAGAATCAGTTTTCGTTCTCCCTAAGCCCTTCCTTTGTCACGGATACCCCCTATTTGTCTAGAACTCAGGTTCATAACCTCAAAATCATCCTTATCTCCTCACTCCCTTCCTGTATTCAATCACTTGCCAAGTCTTGTTTGCATTACTTCCATAACATCTCTCATATATGCTCTCTTCTTTTCATTTGCACAGTCACCCAATCCACTTCACCACTTCATCATTTCTAGCTTGGATTACTTCACATGCCTAAGTATTTTCCCTACCTCTTATCTCTGACCCCTCTAGGCTATCCTCCACACAGCTGTCAATGTGATCATCTTCAACCACAGGTTTATGTCACTCATTTAGCTCCCCAAACCAGTGGCTTCCCACAACCTCTAGGATCCAATATCAAATCTTCTGCTTTATCATCTACTTCTGACCTATATCTCCAACTTTATTCTACCCTATCTCTTTCAAGTATTCTCCAGTCCAGTCTAATTGGTGTTTCTGCTGATCCTCCAAGTCAGCATTCCACCTCCTTTCCCTGTGGTTCCTCCAGGTTTGCCCACTGGCCTGGAATGCACTCCCCCTGCCACATCTTAGAATGCCTAGTTTCCTAGGGGTTCCCAAGGTTTAGCTCAAGGCAGTTGCCTTGTATGTGAAACTTTTCCTGATGCCCCAGCTACATTTAATTTGTCCATACTTCATATCTATAACTTTCTTTATAGACAGAAACTGTCTCTTTATCCTTGAGAACCAAGGCTACTTCATTTGTCTTCCCATTTATCTAACACCTAAGCTCCAATGCTTAGAACACTAACATTTAATAAATGCTTAGGCACTTAATAAATGCTTAGAAGAGTTCAGAGAGTCTTAATAAAGCAGCTGATAAAGAATTCCCTTCTTACATCTCTCCCTTACTTTTACCCTGAGGCCTTCTCCTCCGAGCTAGGCTATGGCCATGTCTCCATCTGCTCTCCAAGTCTTCATACTCAATCATTTGGGCAAATCCTATCTTCATTGTACTCTTTAACAGGTACTCTTTTTTTTTAGGTTTTTTTGCAAGGCAAATGGGGTTAAATGGCTTGCCCAAGGCCACACAGCTAGGTAATTATTAAGTGTCTGAGACCAGATTTGAACCCAGGTACTCCTGACTCCAAGGCCGGTGCTTTATCCACTACACCACCTAGCCACCCCTAACAGACTCTTTAACAGCCTTTGTTCTCAAGAGATCAATATATTCACTATATTTGGAATGTTATTTTTTCATTCATATTTACATATTTTGTTCATGCTGTCTTCCTAACTGACAGGCCTTTTGCTGGCTCCTTCTGAAAACCTTGCCGTTCCTCCTTCAGGGTCTAGTTTAACTCTTGCTCTTTCATAAAATCCCTCTACTCTTTGAATTTGCCATTAAGAAGAAGCAGGGGCCAGCCTAGGAGTAAGGAATACCTGGGTTAAAATTCTGAGTTTTACATGCAGTAACTGGGTGACCCTAGTTGAACAATAACATTAAAAGGACCATCAACCTCTATAGCATCTCCGGCAGTTCTTTCTAAGATCCTAAATAACAATAAGCTGTTTTCTTTATCAGGGAAGAATGTTCTACATACTGGCAAAATCATAGTATTAAGCCAAAATAATAAGATACTGTTCAAATTACTTCTTTGGAATTAGATGATGTACTTTTCTTAATATGATTACATTTTTTTACAATCTGAATTTCTGAAACTAGATTGTAAGCTTCTCCAGGGCTGATTCCATGTCTGTTTTTGACTTCTACTCTGAATGAGTCATGTCTAATCCTGGCTGCCTAATACATACTTGACTAACGGATTGAGAGCAGAACATGTGGGAGGAGGATGTTGCAGTTGATCAGATTAAGCAGAAATACCTCTGTGTAGCTCTGAAATTCAAGTTTCCAGTGACATCTTAGAGGGAAAGGTCACAGAACTGTCCAGTCTCCTTGAGAGGTGATTTGTCATATCAAATTTTGCCTAGGTCAAACACAGGGTGATAAAAGATAAGAACACTTCTGAGAATTAAAAAACTTCCCTATTTCAGAGGATGAAAAATCCCAGAATGCTCTAAGATTCACATGCCAGGAAGATGCCTTGGCTCATTACCAAGATTTATTTCAAAGAAGAGTTGTGAAGGAATGCTATGGCTCTTCATGGATTAAAATCTTATCCTTAAATCCTGAACCAAAATCTCATGACAATCAGACTTAAAGAAACAAAGCCTGTCTTGAAAGAGGTGCTCAGAGCCTGAGAGGCATTTATTAGGATTGGAGAAAAATGTCTCTTAGAAGAACCTTTTAAAAATTAGCATGATTTCTCTTCCAACTTGTAAAGAAACTTCACAGAGAAATGCTCATAATAGTTATGAGACCCTCTTTTACAGCTGAAGGAATGCACAAGAGCCATCAGAAAGAAGTGAGAAATCAAATTGTGTTTCTTCCTATTCTATCACATTAACACAAAGGCTGTTCAGATCTCAATATAATGTTCAGACCTCAAACTTCATATGAAATTCCAACCAATCTAACCCAAACAGATGGGAAGACTTTTCCCCTTAAGAAAGGTCTTCATGGAAGCAACATAGCACCACCAAAGAACACTGGGTTGAAGTAAGAGGACCCTGAAAAATTTGCTTCACTTCTGGGAACCTGGTAATCTTAAAATGTCGTGGAACAGGGCAAATTACTTGACCTTCGAGTTACTTTCACATGTAAATTTATCAGCTTAAGACATTACCTTTCACTATGCCTAAGAAGAAAATTTAGGGGCAATTTAGTCCAATACCTTCTTTTCACAGATGAAATGTGGCCCAAGAATGTAAACCACTTTAAGTGAAAAGGTGGGCCCAGAACGCAGGTCTCCTAATTCCCCATTCTGTCTTCTTCCAGTTATACTAGCTTAACTTGTCTCTTGCCATAGCAAACTGACTTTGATTTTCCAGGAAAGCTGCTTTTAGGATCATTCTTCTTGAACTTTAAAACAAAGGAAATCTTCCTTTGTCCACAAAAAGTCTTCTGGGGTAATATGATAGTACTGTAGATAATTTTACTCCCTCAGGTAACATGTTATAGTTAAATTTTATCAGAAATGATGAGTGCAATAGTAATTGTATTTAATTAAACACCTACAACATGCCTGACATCATTTCATATTTAATAGTTCTTTTTTGCAACATTGGCCAATCTGTCTTTCAATGAATGAGATGACAAACCCTATTAAAACCTTCTTCTCCTCTGTGACTATCACAGCTCTTGCAAATACCACCACTGTGTGGGTAGTACAGAAAAATGATGGCTTTAATTTGGATCTTTTCTAGCTTCATGGCTTTGTCAAGAGATAAGGGTGATAAGACAGCGTCCATTTAAAATGTTTCTCTTTTCAGATTTAAGTTTAAATAATGAAGTGGCCTTACCTCCTAAAAGGATTCCATGTACAACTTCTCCCTTTCCCCATGGGAGCACAAGTTCGAAATAAACTATGCTTGAAACTTGCTCTGGTGACAATTTGGAGAGAAGCCACATTGTAGGTGCCAGTTGCACCACTGGGATCTTGAAAGGTTCCTGCTACTCTATTAAAAATCATTTTCTAAGGGAACTTAGAAGCAATGTAGTCAGTGCTGAAATGAGGAAGTGGAGACTTTCTACTGCATCTGTCCACTGTTGTTGCCAGGGGAAACAGAAGTCAGGGAAACAGATCACTGAAACTTTCCCTTCCTGATCAGACATACATTTCTATGGAAACCTGGGCCAGCAGGCAGCAGCAACCAGTCAGCAGTGGCTCTGATTCAGATGCGGTTCACAAGCCTGGGAGCTTCAGTACCATTTTACCAATGACAGTGTGAATTCATCAATAAGGAAGTTCAATATTTTCAAAGTATTAGTGTGGTTTGTATATTAAAAGAGGAGATTCGATGTCTTTTTCCAAGAGAAAATTCTTCCCCCAAGAGGGCTGACTTCAGCATTCCCTCAAGTGACCCCAGGCTTGGGCATTCTCTAGCCATGTGATCTGCCTCTCAATCCCAGTGTGCAAGCAACAAAAGAACCTCACTCCCAATAGTTGAGAACAGAGATCTCACAGTGTCGTAATTATTTCTGACTTCCCAGACCAGTCAACAAATCATGGACTTCAGAACCACCAGCTAAATTTAGGAATAGATACCTTTACCATCATGAGAGTCTTCATTTGACATTTGGGCAGTAAAACATTGATTAATATCCTGATTAATATCAGGAATAATTTGTGGAAGAAGAGAACTAGAAGGCAGCATTCCAAAGAAGCAAATGTAAACTCTGCGATATCTGCCCCAAGCACTGCCCAAGAATGGAGTTACTCTGATGGCAACAAGCTCCTCAGTCCATGTGATTCCATTTTTGTCTCTGTATCATCTGGAACAGACCTCACCTTCTCTCCCTTTTCACCAGCTGCAGGCTAGGTCAGGGCCTTAGCCCCTGGCCCCAACAAGTTTCGAGGCAGAATCTCCCTACCTCAAAGGGATTCCCTAAGTGCAGAGCTGACCAGATCAGATCACTTCCCTCCTTCCTCAATCACATTCCACAGCTCCCTATCATAGCTCTCCAGGAGAAACTATATTTTCCCCTCTTTAGTTTATATGCCTTTCATAACCAGGTCTTCTTCCTATCTTCCCAGAACTTTTCATATTAGCCAGATCTACCTATACATAATGCATATAGACTCATTACAAATGATTCTATTCATTAAAAGTATACTTTAGGATCCTACAAACTAAGAGTGATAAGCACAATGAGATCCCATCTAAGGGATACTATTAGTACAGACTCACTCTAAGATTCTACTTAGGACTTTAGGCTGATCAGGATAAAACATCACTCAGCTTGGTCATAGCTCTTTATGGCTACCATCTCCTGCTGATCAAGGGCCACTGTCACCTCAAAGAAAATCATCTTTCTTCTTAACTCTGTCTCCTCTCATCCCTAGCCAGCCCATCTAGCCTACTCTCATTTGCCATCCATTTCTACTTCAACCTCTGAATACCCCAATTCTATCATTAGGAGACTTTCCTCCTCCATCTAGGATTTCTTCATGTGATATGTTTTTATCTTCTGATGCTCACATAAAGCTAGCCTTCTGAAGATTTCTGACACAGACTCTGGCTCCAATTCTTACTCTCCAAAGCTTTTGTAATCTCTCCCTTTGCCACCAATATCTAAAGGACTTCTGCTCTTTGGATGTTCATTCTCTCCAACTAGATCTACTTATAAACAATATGGGCCTTCTCCCTCCTTTCTCAAGAAGGAACATGCTTTCAACTTCTGTAAATACCTCTGAATCCTGAACTCCTTCAAATATTCATGTTCTTCAACTGCACTGTCCTGTCAGGACATGGACCTCTCCAACTCCCCAGTCCTCTGTTTTTGCTAAGCTTCAGCTACCCGTAACCACTGTCTCCCTCAACAGTTCTATCTTCATGTTCCTGAACTCTGCCCTTCCCTTTTCTGACAGCTGTCTCTTTTCTGGCCATACTTCCCTTCAGTCTCTGACCTCAATCTCTCTACCTGGTGGTTCTCTGTCACTTCCACAACTCTCATGCCTTTCCCCTTGACACTGAAAGCCCTTCTCCATCAGGTTCTAGTCTTTCTGACTTATTGCCTAACACCTTTGTATTGTAAAATTCTAGAGTTCTTCCAAATTGACCACCACCTCCTGAGGATTTTCTTGATTCTTTACAGCTGTGAGTGCCTTTCCTAAGCCCCAAACTACCCTGTTTTTAATGTTTATGTTTTGTATCTATTTACATGTGAATAAGTTGTCTTCTCCCTGTGGGCAAGGGCTAGGAGAGGGGGGGTTGGGTTTTTCAATCTCTGAATCCCCAGTGCCTATCATAGTACCTGGTCCAAAGATCCACAAAAGATTCCTAGTAGGTGACTGACTTCATGTTTCCTATGTACCAGCAAAAAATTCTTGCTAGTCTCCACCTCCTACCTATGGCCTTTGCTCAGACCATCCTCAGCATCTGCAATGTCCTCTCCTCATCTTTATCTCATGGAATCCTTAGCTTCCTGTATCTCAAGAAGCACCTGCCATGAGAAACCTTCACCCCTCTTCATTGTGGCTGGTGTTCTCTTCCTCCTCAAATTACCTGACACAGACTTCTCAGTATACATTAATATTCCTTAACATATAAGTGAGTTGCTAGTGGGGAAGCCTTCTTATTTTACCTTTCTTTCTCAGATCTTTATCCATATTAGGAACTTCTAAACAGAAGTAACCTTACTTGAATTCATACTATAAGTTCTAACCACTCACACCTACTACTCCCTTGAAAGCCTTGCTTTCTCTCCCTTAGTAGCTAAGTAAGTCACCAACAGGTCTCCATAGCCTGCCTCTGCTTCACACCTAGACCTCCCCTAAAACCCATCTTCTCCCCTATTTCTCCAGCAATTTAATACTCCTTGAGAAAGTCATGACAACTCCTCATTAAACAACAATCCCAGGTCTGGCAAGCCTGGAGGCCCTTTTTCCCCCCTATATTTCTCTCTTGCTTCTTTCACTCCCTGCCTTGTACTGTGATTATCTGTATATATGTCCCTGATGTCTTCAGCAGAATTAGGTTCCTGGAAGGCAGGGTCCATGTCATTTAAGTCTTTGATTTCTTTTATGTTATTTTATAATTCCTACTTTTCACTGATTCAGCTTGACTATCCCCATCCTCCCCTAAACACACACACACACACACACACACACACACACACCCCAACACACACCAATTACTATGAATTATGGCGATCTGCCTTATATGTGAATTTCTTTATCTTAGTTTGACACAAAGCACAATTCACTCCACTTTATTATAATCTCTGCATGGCTAAGAGTTGGCCAACATTGCCTACAAATGGAATTAAAGGAATACATACTGTCTTCATTTTATAGATATGGAAAACAGTGGCTATTTTTAGTTATCAAATTAGTTGGTATTGCTAATAATCAGTTGCAAGTTCCTTCTACAAGGTCAAACTACTAATTATGTGGTTATATCTATTCAATGATGATCCACGATTGCAGTGTGGCTGCAAACGTGTTTTCCTGGTTCTTTGGGCCAGGTTTGAATGGTCATTGTGCTGAACTTCCAGGAACACAGTCAAGATACTTAGCATTGACAAGTCACTTCTCTCTCTTATGTCTATCTTAGTGTTGTCAAAACTATTATAGGAATGGAGTCAGAATGTCATCCACTTTGAAAAAGGTATATAGTTATACAGGAGAGATGAGGTGGGGGAGCAGGGAAAGGGAAGATAATCTGGAAAATATAAGCCAACAAAACATATCAATAGCATTTTTAAGTGTAAACAGGATCTAGAGTTTAAAAGGAGAATAACCACAAGGCTTTCAAAAAACTGATTTAAGGAAGTGCAACATGAACTATCCCAGCTATTGACTAACAGCCTATACGGCTTGCAATTCTGGGGCATAAGAACATCTCTCGTTGACTTGATGGAAAATTGCAATGGCAGTCTGCTCCTGCTATGAATTTCTGTCCTAGAGTCTCCTCAAAGAGAGAGGCATTTAGTCAATGTGTGTGTGTGTACGGTTACTTCTCCAGACTCAGTCTAAGTTTGTAGGGCATGTCACTCACCTTCAAATTGGATCTGATATAAAACCAAAAGCCCTTCATATCAGCAGTTTCATGACAAATCAAACAAAATCCAGATCAACACCTCCAACATGCAGTGCACAAGATGAAGGCAGGCAGAGAGAGGAAGAGCATGGAGTGGCCATATGGCAATACAAAGAGGCAAGGAGAATAAATGCATTATGTACAACAGTGAACAGAGGCCAAAGCACACACCCTATTCCTTAGTGTCACAACAGCCATAAGTGGAAAGAGCAGGACTCCCCCAGTTCAGAACCTCCTGTATGTGGTCATACCCTGGGCTTTACCTGGGGAAACTGGTTTGTGTTCATCTGATGCCCTCCAACTGAGATACTTCTGAGGTACAATATTGAATTTGAAATCCCCCTAGCAGCTTCTAATTATTAAAGAATGACATAACTGGCTGATTTGAGTGTCACATTATAATAAAAAGAGCCCTGCTTGGGATTCTAAAGGCTTGAATTAAATCCAGATTCTGCAAATTACTATCTGTAAGACCTTAACCTGGGTCTAAGCCGCCTCATCTATAAGACAAAGAGGTCAGGTGAGATGATACCTTCAGTCATATTCAGTTGTAAAGCCCTCTTTGAGTTTATAATTGATGAAAAAATAAATGTGTTGGACATAACACTTCCTTGAGAGACAGGAGGAAGCATGATATCAGGTAGTAATACCATATTGTCCTTTCTAAAGGGCTGAACCACTTCCTGGCAGACACCAAAGCCTCAGGTACCTTAAGAAATCTATGAAAATTCTTTATGACAAGGGTCACTTTTCTGTCAGCTGGAGTCTGGAGGCATGCCCCTTTGGGGGCTGTGCTTAGCAATGGAATAAGAATGGTCATGCAGAGCAGCAAGGGAGGTCAAAAGAAAAGGTTCATGGCCAACATTTTCAAATGCAGCAGTTAGTATTCCTTCAGTCAATGAAGATCAGAGGTGAAGCACTTTAGAAACAGAATTATCTAGCAATTATGGTTGTAAAATAAAGTTAATTTTCCCCCTCTTGGGAATCAAATTTCTTGCATAGAATCATCTAAATGGTTCTAAAAATGTGAATAAAAAGTAAAAGATGCTTAGCAAAACTATATCTGTGAAAATTAGGTTCTTGGTTAACATGATGTAGTAATGGAAACAAGAATAAAATCTTTTTGGTTCTAGAGCACTTAAAGGTTGGCAGAGCACATGACAAATATTATCTCATTTCACCTTCACAGGAAACCTAAGCACTGTTATTATCCCCCATTTTATTTTATTTTTTTTTTAGATTTTTTTTTCAAGGCAATGGGGGAGTTAAGTGGCTTGTCCAAGGCCACACGGTTAGGTAATTATTAAGTGTCTGAGGCTGCATTTGAACTCAGGTCCTCCTGACTCCAAGGCCAATGTTCTATCCACTGTGCCACCTAGCTGTCCCTATCCCCCATTTTAAAGAGGAGGAAACTGAAACTGAGAACTGAACAGATTCTTCAGGGTCACACAGCTAGTGTCAAATGCAGGATTTGAATCCAGCCCAGGTGCCTCCTAGCTGCCAAAAAACAATGGATTGTAAATGATACCTGAGTCCCACCTTTGCCATTGCCTTGTGGGGAATTTTCCCCTCTAAGGATTCCTGTTTTCTCCCACCAAAAAATGAAGAGATAAAGAGATTGAAGTGTGTGGTGTTTCCAGCTCCTTCCTGCACTAACATTCTCCTGGTTGGGGCTCCATAAATCCACAATGCTCAAAGCAGAACACCTGTCATCAGAATTTTTTTTTCAATGTTCTCCATTACTTTGAGGGAGATATGGATTTCTAGGAGAGAAATGTTGAAAGGAAATGATGATTAACTGGAGTTTTTCCTGCTGTAAACAGATACAGGAAAGGGTCAAGTTTGAAAAAAACAACTGCTCATTTTCTTCAGATACTCATAGGAAAACAAACTAGCCAGAAGATTAGCCAACCAAAGAGGTTTTCATTTACTGAGTATCTGCTGTTCACCTAGCCTGGCTAAAGGGGATCCAGATTAGGAATGGGAAGAGACCCTGAGAGCTCATATCATCCAAGCCCCTCCCTTTAGGGTTAACCCAGAAGATGGAACTTATTAGCTCTAGTATGGGGGGGGGGGGAGTTGCAGGGGCAGGAGTCTAGGCACCTGGTGCTACAAGTGCACATTCAGCATTCTTCTCTCCTCCCACAGTCTCAGGTTGCCCTGACAGTGATAACAGTAGGGAAGAGAAGCAAGGTTTGCGCTAATTATAACCAACACCGGACAGAACTGTAACAGTCCACAAAGACAAGTTGGGGATGATCGAATACACAACTTAAGGCTGAAAATAGGAAAGTGGTTCTTATCTTTCCATCTTTTATCCTCTGGGAAGAGAATCATAGAAACTCTGGGTCTGACCCAGGGAGATTCTTCTCCCTCCCCACAAATTTTCTCTCTTAGGAAGCTCAATTAGTTCCACATGTGACCCTTATGGCTAATAAAACTAAAGACCTTCTAGATTACTAATTGGGGAGGCAATGGAAATGAAAGACATCAGGAGATCTAGGAGTTCAGAAAAATTAATAAAGATCAGAGATGGGAGCATTATCAGAGACAAAAAGCTGAACACTGTCAGGGTCTTTGATGGGAGAATCCAAGAGAGGCTTTCAGTCTGGATAGAAGCCCTTGATTCTTTATGTAGAACTTTCATATACACTAATGCTGGCACCCACAGCCCAGGGTCATTACGAGCATTGTTTTAAAGATGAGGAAACTAAGGCCTAGAAAGAACCCCCCGCCATGAGGATTATCAGCTGGTAAACAGCAGCATGGGATGAAAACAAACCAAGCTCCCTAAGCCAGACTCTACAAGGTGAATTCTTAGCTTCTAGGAGTTTTTCTGCAGCTCCACTCTCACCCAGCAGCTGCCTTTAGAGACTAGAAGAGAGTGGGTGGTTATTCAATATCCCAGCCTTCAACATCAGCAGGATAAGGAGGGTGACTCCCCTATCTACAAAAACAATGACTGGAGAATTGAAAAGTGATGATAACGAATGGATTTCAAAAGGGCCCACGCTTTCAAGTCCATGCTCTGCTTAGTGGGTGGTTCCCTCTGATTTGAAACTCTTGACTGGCAGGCTGTAGTGGAGATAACCTAAAGACCACAAAGGTAAATAGAGATACATTTCAAAAATAGGGATAAGGAATGTTGTTTAATGGTGCTTATTCCCAGCACCTTATACCCATCAAGAGAAAAGTGACTATAGCTAGGAAAGGAAGGGAGGGAAGGAAGGGGAGAGAAAGGTGGGGAGGGGTCAGAAGGAAGAGAGCTAGAGGGAAAGGACAGAGAAGGATGAGGAAAGAAGAGGGAAAGGCAAGGCAAGAAGAATCTTGATCAGCAGCATGCTTCTAAACTGAGGTCTGTTTGGTAGTTCTGCTCTAACCCAAACATATTACCTCTTTACACAATAAAACCAGAAGTATTCTGAGTAGTCTGTGATGTAGGATGGGGTCATTCGTTTTAAACAACCTGGTTCCTCTTACCCACCTGACCTCTCCAAGGGGACAACATTCCTTGTCTCAGTTGAAGGGAAAACCAGCTTACTCACTTGTAGTCCATCATTCCAGGCTGTGACTGGCTACCCAGGTGAGTTTTCAAGGTGAGGTGATTTAATGCCTCATATAATCAATAGTGTCTGACAAATGCTGTTAACACATAAGATCACACAGACAGATACAGGCAGAGGGACCACATCTCAATCCCAAAGCACCACACTAGAAGAGGTGACAAAAGAATCCAAAGGGCATGCAAAGAAGCTGCCACTGAGCAGCTGGGAGACTCCAAAGGGCCACTCACAGGCTGCTCAGTGGCCTATGCAACAATAATCGGGCTGCTTACCCACTAAGCACACCAAGAACCAGGTTAAGGACGAAAAATGAGCCAAGGATGATCAGACTAACAAAATACACCCAGGGCCATTCCCATCCTATTGCATCATTTACCTGTAAAATGTAAGGAAATCGGTTACAAGTTATCCAGTCACTAAAGAGCAGAGTCCCAGCTAGAGCTGCCACACCCTTCAGGCATTCTCTCTATCAGCCAAGTCTGGCCTGGGCCTCTCTAAATCTTTCCCCAAAGAGCCGGTTCTGCTCCTGAAAATGAGATGAAAGGGACCCAAGAAATTGGCCTTGTTCTGCACCCCCAATCCTTTTCAGTTGAAGGGACACAATGGTTACAAAGCCACTGATTTTATCAAGCTAGGCTTCATTTATGAACCACATAGTCAATACATTTTAGTCAATTAACTTTTTTGATAACTTTTCCTTCTTAGATGTCAGAGAAAGACAGCTTTCCTATGAAAAAACTCAAGAAGTCTGGATAAAATTTAAGACTAGCTAGAATGAGAGCAGGCAGATATACCATTTACTCTGTTTAGATGCATATGGTATCCAATTTGTTGAATGTGGCACCTTGTCTGAAAGCTCCATTTGATTTGGCCCCCATTTAGCAATGCCTGTGTGGTCTTGGCAACTGTCCTTGGGACTCTGCTTTCATGATGAAAGAGGTGTCGCTTACCCGCTCAATACACCAAGTACAAGATTTAGTACGAAAAATGACCCAAAGATGACGAGACTGACAAAATAGACCCAGGGTAACTCAAATCCCATAGCATCATTCATCTGCAAGAAATAAGATGGGCTTAGAGAAGTGGGTTATTAGAGAATTTAGTAAGGAAAATTCAGAATCAGTTTTTTTTTTTAAAGCTAAAGCTTTATATTAGAGATAGAATTCTACACATTTTTCTAAACATTTCCCAAGATTTGAATGAGAGGCAGCAGCAATAGCAGCAAATGCACATTCACTACAACACCCAGCACACACACACACAAAAATGATGAGTGCAACATTTAACTTCCCAAGAAAACCAGACTTGGACACATGGAAGGACAGGAGAATAGGGTTGTTTTAAGCTTTCTAAAAGGGATCTGACTAGGTTGGTCCATTTCGGAAAAGGCCCTGGACCAGGAAAAAAAAAACATGGCAGCCTACTTCCTAGATCACTTTGATAGGGACTGACTTTATGACCATCTAATCTTTGGATACAAAGAACTGTCGGCCCCACAGCAAATCGTCAGGGTCTTTTTCTTCCTTTCTTCCTTGCATGGGCAAGTGTCTATCTGAAGGGGGAGGGGAGGAGAGGGAATGGAACCAGCATCTACTCTATGTCAGCGACTGACCTGAGGGCTTTTTGTAACCCTGACTTCATTTGATCCTCATGGTCAACCTAGGAGATAGGTGCTGCTCTTATCCTTAGTTTACTGTTGAAGAAACTGAAGCTCACAGCAGTAAGGTGACTTGCCCAGGGTATGAAACTAGACAGTATCTGAGGCTGGATTTGAACTCATATCTTCCTGACTCCAGGCCCAACACTTTTGCACTGAGACTGACTGCCTCAAGCCAAGAAAATGACATCAGCTTGGTCTACTCCATAATGACCTACTTCTGGAGCTCCCAGAGTCCAAGGAGGGATCCCTCAAAGATGTTTGTTTGAGGCATATTTGAGTCTCTGGAGTTTGATCATGTGGGAGAGAGACTGGTCTTGCTCTGCTTGACTTCCGAGAGCAGGCCAAGGAACCATTAATAGGACTAAGCTAAAATAAATCTTATAAGGAGAGTGAACCCCAAGTGGATGTACTCTTCATAAAGTAACAGGTTCCCTGGGCCTAGAGGTCTTACAGTCAAAAGCTCAGATGATCACTTGGTTGAGAGAGGGTTGAAAAGGTCTTCTTTTCCCTAGTTGTCAGTGTTGAAGCAGACAACCCCTGAGATCCTTGCCAGCCCAGAGAATCTGTGAAACTCCCTATTCTCAACCTATTGAAAATATTGAGACTGAACTAAAACTTAACACTGTGACAAAAAAAACCCATATTCCTTAAAGGTTGAATTTTCTTGTCAGGGAACTTCCTGGGGACATTTTGGGACCCAATATGACCAAATTTTAAAAAAAGAGAGATTCCAAGCATCGCAAAAAGATATTGAGAATATCTGAGAAACAATTTTCCTTCTTTTTCCAAAGAATTCTTTCCTGCAGCTCTGTTCCCTACACATTCTAAGCCATCTGGAATTCTTGAATTAACTCTCTGAACTATACCTAAAAGGAGGGATTCTGGAGGAGAAAGGAATTCTCTTCTATTCTCAGATTTAGAACAATAACTAGTGGTTCTGAGCTACATTGAGAGAACTGGAAAGTATTGGAGATGGAGCCAAAGGGTCTGGGTCTAAATCCTACTTCAACCCAGCAATATGACAATGGGCAAGTCACCTAACTTTTTCTGGATCTTGGTTTCCTCATCTATAGGTGAGGTCATTGGACAAGATGACCTTTAAGGACATATCAAGCTCCAGTCCATGAGCCCGATCATAGCTGATCTGTAAAGTTAGTTTGCAGGTAAATGGAATCATCAATGCTAGAGGGCAGAGCAGAGTGCTACTCTCCTCTTCAGATGCAACATTTATAAATTTTGGAATCAAATGGAACAGCTCCTTCAAGCCAGCCCCTTTCCTTCCTGAATCCTCAGAGTGATTCCTAGAGTCATCCTGTAGTTCAAGATATAGGCAAATTATCATTGGGTACTTTGAAGCCCAAAACCAAGTGGAAAATTTCTTAAGTTGCTGATCAATGTCAAGCAAGAACAGATCCTTACCCCAAATACTGGGAATATTGTAATCAGAAGATTTCATCAGTATATTAGGCCTGGGTTAATCTAAACATCTGAATCCTCCCTCCTAAAAACAGTCTCATTGAACACTCTATATAAAGACTGCCTTTCATGTGCCTCTCTTAGGATCAAACCCGAACACTTTTCCAAAGTCTCCTACTAAGTATGTGATTTTGTGTGTCTGTTTTTGTTGTTTCACTTTCCTCTTTCCTTCAGGTTTTAGTTTTATAGTTTATAGTTTATATATTATAGTTTAATGCATTTTTCCATGTTGGCCAAATGAGGAAAACAACAACCAAAAACAACCCAGCATGCTGTTGATATCTAGGGAAAGGGCATTAAATCCCCTATGGAACACCTGTTTGGACACATGAAAAGTGACATGCTTAATGGAACTCCTATCAGTCTGCAATAGCTCACACTGGTAATTAAGGTAATGAATGAGCCAGTGCTGAGCCACAATTGTTTATCTAATTAAGCTCAATAAACTAATCTGAGCCGAAAAACAGAGGGCAGGCCTTCCATAGAGACACCTGCTGGCCTGTTTGGTGCAGAAATATAGAGCATCTGTGACCCAACGCAAAGACGAGCGGCTAGGGACCAAGATGGGATGCCTGCACCTGGAAGACTAAGGCTTAATCTTAGGATTCCAATGTTCTGGAGCACTTGTGATTTCCCACAGCTTCCCACACTTGAGCTTTCTTCCTTTTTATCTCACATCTTTCTGGCTAAAAAAAATGTCTCTAATTTTAGGTTCCCATCTTACTAGCAAGGCTAAGAATTCTTGTTGAAATGATTTCTGGGTGAAGTGCGCTCTGGATTCTCCTTGTACCCATCCCCAGCACCATCCTGTAAACCACAGCTTCTGGAAGAACTAGAGAAGGCAATATGTACAGCAGAAAAAGCTCTGGGTTTGGAGTAAGAAGACTTGGGTGCAAATTCTGGTTCTGCCATCTGCAGCACCGTTTTCTCATCAGTAAAATGAGGCACTGTGCTAGATGACTTGTGACACTCTGAACATTTAAAATTTGATATTGCTATCCACCTCTAGATGAAAATGTGATGGACTCTGAGGGTGGATCAAGACATTTTTATTTAGAGACATGATAAATGCAGGGAATTGTTTTGCTTGATTATACTATTGTAATTGGGGCTTTGTTTTTCTTGCTTTCTCAAAATAGTGGGAGGGGGAGGGGCTGGTGATGTGAGTAAAAATGTGGATCTGAAAATAAAATTGAATCTAAAAATAATCTGATGTTACGCCTATGATAGAGAGGACTCATATGCCTTTTTCCCATAGGCATCCAGAACCTGGACTCTTCTAAGAATATAGCATTTCTAAAACACTTATAAAATATCCACTCAGAGAGTGGATAACCATGAATTTACCTCTTACTACCAACTGCAAATGGAGACTATCTCTGACAATGAATCTTTGAAGCTTGCAAACAAGTAGCCCAAAGACCTATATATCCTTTAGTGGAGGACAATCTTTCTATTTCCAGATAGTCACATGGCAGCACCTGGGACAAAGTAATAATACTTGATGCCAGTACAATATGTTTTGCAAAGCATTTGGTAAACAGTATCTCATTTGATCTTCATAGCAAATCCATTAACACTTGGGTTTTTGTGGAATGAAAATTGTTAGTATAAGTGCTTGAGAGTTGTGGGCATTTTGTCCATATCTAGGAAGACAAGATTTGGACACAAAGCTGAATTCTGAGATTTCCAGTGATGTGGGGGGAGGGGAACAAAATAAGGCCAAAAGAATGATTTTTGAGTGAAGGTGGGTCATTATTCAGAGCAGGGGGTCATTATTCATGATTAGGCCACATGCTGTTTCCCCTAGAATAATGGAAGTTCCTTGAATGCAGAGTTCATTTCATTTTGACCTTCACAGGCTCAGCACATAGCAGAATGCCCATACACAGAAGACGCTCAGTATTTGGTGAAGCATACTGTGCAATATGTCAGATATCTGAAGGATCATGTTCAGTTATGTGACACAGCTTTCAAAATAAGCCTTTGCCTTTCATAAGCTAGGAAGCACTTAAAGAAGGGCAATCTCTACAGGACTATGGAAGACTTTGAATTCACATACCCTATTTTGAACAGTCAGAAGAACAGGAATGTGTGGCCTAGAGAAGAGAAATCTAAGGGTAGGGAAGTAGAAAGGAAAGACAAGGGAATGGCCTTCAAGCATCTGAAGTGCTGTCCCCTGGAAGGTTGAGACTCTCTTGGTTTAGAAAATGACCAGAAGATGGAAAGAAGCAAATTTGGGTTGATGTAAAGAAAAACTTTGCTAACAATTATTGTTATCCAAAAATCAAATGGGCTGCTTCAGGAAATAGTGGGATCCAATCCAAGTCCTCAAGCACAGACTGGATGAGGCCCTCCTGGGAACACTGTAGAAAAAAAGTTTTTCAGATATGGATCAGACTAGATGGAAACTGGTGCCATTTCTAACACTAAAATCCCATGTTTCTTATCATCTCCATTCTACAACTGAGGAGCCAGACCCACAGAGGTAAATGATTTGCTCATAGTCTCCCACCTAGTAAGTGTGAGAGGCAAGTACAGCACTCTGGACAGTTCCTGAGCTACCACCAAAGGTCAACTGGAGAAGCTTCTCTCTTAATGGTTTAAAACAATGTTGGATCTCGGCATCCCGGCAGTACTCGTGTAATGAGTATGAGAACTGCTGAGATAAGTTGGATAAGTTGGAGATGCCACTCTTGTGCTTGTGCTGTTGGTATGTGGAGCTTTTCTGAAGGGTTCCAGGAGCCAGGATCTCATTGCTATTTTCAATGGGAAACTATCTCAGTTCTAATAATCCAACACTCCATCATCTGCCAATATCAAAGAGGGAGCATAGTTAACTTCTCTTTAGAGCCTTTTTGATGCTGGAGGGATCTCTTCCACATCACACCTAGGGAAGAAGAGTTTCATGCTGATCGTATTCATATATCAAAGTAACCAATGAGTTTTTTTTTCCTTTTCTGTTCACATGTACCTCACAATAGTTCCTAAATGTCTGCATCTGAGAAGGTTCTAATTAGAAGGGACCAGAAAGGCCATGAAAACAGAGGCCCAGAGATATTCAGAGGACTTCTCTATGGTCACTCAGCTAGTAAAGAGGCAAGCTGGAACTAAGATCAAAATCTCTCCACTCTTGGTTGATTGAGGTCTTTCCATTTTGCCATCTTACCTCTGGGTCTAAACTTTCTGTAAATAAAATTACAGGAGTCTCAAGACCTCACTACTTAAAGAAATACATGAATTCTTTTTTTACACAAAATAATTCTACTGAATTGTGTATAGCCCAGCTATCCCATCTAGGTCTCTCCTTTATCACTTTCCTCCTTCCAATGCACCTTCCTCCCCCCCCCCAAAAAAAAATCATTTGCTTGCAAGTTTGGATTTTAGGCCAATGAGTTTCCTTAAAGTGAAGCCATCTATATTTCCTTTTTTCAAAATCTCTCATGACTTTGCATAAGTCTTTGGGAATTAGGGTACATGTGAGCTTAGTAGCATACTTCAGGGAAGTAAATGTCTCAAGATGTAAAATTATTCTACTCAAAGATTATTCCCACCACTAAACATGACTGAAGGACTTACTTTATATATACATATATGTATATATGTATATATGTATATATTTATAGCCTTCCTCTTTCAGGAAGTATTCAGAAAACTTTTCTTATAAATAATAACCTATTCATACTACTGATATAATCAGACAAAAAGAAATAATGGGACTAGCCTCAGCAAAAATAAAAAATAAAATAAACAAAGATAAAATTAGTTATGTCTAATACTTTTCCACTTGGTTTCTAAGAAATATGAAATGCCCTCTTCCCTGGATGCCTTTGGGATGCTCTGGAGTTGCAGAAATATTTCCCTTGTCATCAAATTCCTAAAATCCTAGTCGGAGTATATCCCAGAGTACAGAAAGCTAAGGTCCAGAGAGGACCTTACTTGGCTGACACTTTAGGGCTTGTTACCCCCTCTTCCTATCTATCCTTCAAAAAAAAGTCTATTCTTGACCTTGGGCAAGCCACTTAACCCCACTGCCTTGCAAAAAATAAAAATATATCTATTCTTGGGAGTTAAAAAAAATAAGGGATGATATTTATAATTTTTAGGAGGTTAAACACAAAATCAGACTTCCAGCTCATTTGAGTGGACACATTTATCTCACGGGTTCAAAAAGTGTCAGGCATTTCTAGAACTGCACTCTTACACAAGAAGCCATGATGTAAACTGTTCTCTGGAAGACAGGAACTTAACCTCCAGGGCTTAGATGCCTTATTTATAAAATGACTGTGTATAGACTGAATAAGTGGTGCTGAACCCAAATTGAAACGGGGGCCACTAAGGATTCATTCAAGTCACATTTTGACTTAGAAAACTACACAATAGTATCTATATTTTATTGTATTCTTATTTATTTTGTTAGATATGTGCCAATTACATTTTAATCGGGTTTGGGCCATGTTTAGTAATTATGTGACCATGACCCACAGCATTACTTTGGGACTAGATGATCTCTCTGGTCCCTGAAAATGCTAAAATCTCTCTAAGTTGGACAGACTTGATCACCACCATAATTGTAGGATGCCTTTAGGGAAGTGCAGTAAATGAGTCATGAAAATGAATATACTGTGTTTCCCAATATCTACCAGTGTTTGCTCATTCATCTGCGATACTCAAAAAGGCGAATGAAATTTCACAACATACTGGGAACTCAATGTGTATCTGAGAATCCTAGTGTCCTCACATACTACTCTCACAAGTATGAGACTCCACCAAAGAAAAAAGTATAGATCAGGGAAATCAAGATCCTTGAATTCCAGACTTTGCTCTTCCATGACATAACCTGATGTAGGGCCTTGGGCAAGTCACCTTTATACCCCATATGATTTGTTCTTCCCCAAGAAATCCAGAGAAAACAAGCTATGACTTCTACAATAGAACTACTCTTCCACAATTAAATGCCATTTAAAATAGCAGGTGATACTATCATTATTGTGAAATAATTCACCACCGAACTGTCATATTAGCAATAATAATAGTAATTACTATCAATTTGGGTAACACTAAGGTTTTCAGAAATTCTTCCTGCTGCTGCTGGTCCATGGAATTTCCTCTTCTTTAATTTTGAAATTGATAATGTTTTCACTGGGTATAGGACAGAAGAAAGGCCACAGTGAAAGAAAAGAATAAAGGAGCAAAAAATGAAATATTGTTTCAGCAATAATGATTCACCTTGATAAAAGGAGGAAGCTTAACCAACCAGCCAATAAGCATTTGTTAAGCCTATGCTAGACACTAGGGATACAGACACAAAAATGAGATAGTCCCTGCCCTTAAGGAGCTTACATTCTACCAGAAAATTGTGTCAAGAAAACCATAGGTTTTGTCTTTAAGTAAAATGAAAATAAAATACTGTTTCTGGGGCATTCTCTGGGTTGAGTCATGGTTTGAGTGTTTGGCTGAAGTGAATCTAGCAGTAGAAAATATAACTTTTTCCTTGTGACTTTGAGTCATGAAGTTTATTAGGAACCTTGGGAAGAATGTGACCTCAGAAGGCTGCTAATTAGAAAGCAGGTCCTGCCTTAAGTAAACCTTTCTCCACTGGATTGGTCCAACACACAAGTGTCTTCAGCAGCCACATTCTCAATTCAACCAAAAAAAGGAGTTTCAGTTCCTCCCTGGACACAGTCATCTACATTATAAGGGGCTTCTTTGGAAATGTAAATGAAAGAAAACAAACTGACACACATGACATACACACAATCTCAGACACGCTTCCAAGATAATTTAGAAAGTCAGACAAAAGAAACATGCTGAATGATGCTTAAACCACATTTTTCAAATTAGATCTAAACGTTTGGAGAGAATAATTTCTTTTGGATTCACCTTCTAAATACATACATTACCATCATTGCCAGCCTTCAGATGAGCCAAAGGGGGTACTTATCCAAGTTTCTTTCCTAGCATCTTAAAAAAGGTCTTTTTATTGGTTTGGGGGAAGAAGACCCTTTAGAAAAATCATGCCATGTTATCCTGGGTGGCTGTCATGATGTGTAGGGCTCTATGCCTCACTGGAAGATGTTGCTCCTTTATTTGAAGGTCTCCAATATATAACAATGCCCATTCACAAAAGTAACTGTCTACTAAATGCCTCCTAGTAATTAAAGATTAGGGCCATGCTTAATTCTACTTGGATTAAGATGAAAACTCAAAATGGGTCTGGGGTTAGACCGTTCTATATCAAGGAATGAAATAAAATAAAAATCATAGAACTTTGAAATCTCCTCTCCCGTTTCAGAGAAAATTAGCTAGGGAAAACTTGAAATGCTACTGTGTTGATTTTATTATTACTAATGATGTGGATGGTAGTAGTGGTAGTGGTGATGATAATGTTGAGATGATAATGTTGAGATGACCAAACCTAGATGGTCCAACCAAGAGTAAGAGTGAGAAGATATTCAGAGTCTTCCAAATCTCACAGTTTATATGGTTTAGCAGGCCTTGTAGCAAATTTAGAAGCCACACTTTGCCAAAAGTTTTCTAGCTCCTGGGAGTAGAAGGAGAACCTAAGACTAAGCTGACCTAAGTTACAGAAATCTCAAGATGCAATAGGGACACATAATGAGATAACACATCTGGAGTACAGAAAGAAACTAATGGAAAAGGAGAAAGGAAGGAGGATCTACTTTTCTCCTGTTTTAATTCCGTGCCATTTGTAGAATCTGGACAACTATAAAGAAAAGGAAAACCGGTTTCTCCCCACCACAAGCTCTAGGTAGCTGCAGTGGGTAATCTTTGGCAGTCTTCCGTGGAGTGAGAAGAGAAGGGAAGGAAAAGTATCTGAGTCCCACTTGTGGGCCCCAAGTGGTGGCACAGTCAGGGAAGAGAAGAACCAGTTGGCACACCTGCTCACTAAGGAACAGTGCCTGAGCAGGTATCTCCTTGCAAACCCTTTGGTACAGGGTATATGAAAGGAGCAGTGGGAGGCCTCCAGACCTAAAAATGTAACTCTAAGTAGTAGATAAAAGTTCATTACCTAAACCCAAACATCATGGCATGAGCAATGAAAAGCATCTCTGCCTATTTTGACACATACTTCTCCTAAGGTACCTTTTCCGTCAGTCTCTCCAGAGTACTTTCTGTAAAACACTAACAAACTCGAAATTACCCAAGCAAGGTCAAGCAACAAGTCACCCAACTACTTACCCAGTACAACACGTCTGTCCAGCCTTCCATGGTAATACATTGGAAAACAGTAAGCATGGCAAAGGCAAAGTTATCAAAGTTGGTTATGCCTCCATTTGGTCCAACCCATCCACTCCGACATTCTGTGCCATTGGCAGCACACTGGCGTCCGTTCCCTGAGAACGCACAAGGCGCTGGGTCGTCTTCAGCTAAGATATCTGCAGACAAAGTCAAAGAGCATCACTGTGCTGGGCAGGGTGAACACTGAGCGAGCAGCAGCAAAGAGCCAAAGTAATGCCAAAGGAGATGTGTTCTGGAGAAAGGGGAGGAGGCTTTGTCCCTCCCCTCACAGGTGCTCAGAGTCACCCAAGCTTTTCCAGACTTGGTCCCCAGAGGCCAGAGTTACCTGCTCTGAATCCTATTCCCCCCCCCAAACCCCAGATCAATAGTAGTTAATATATCTGACTCATCTAAGCTGCCTCTCATCATTAATTGTTATTCTTTACAGACAATAAAGCTGCAGTTTAAAAGAGACATTTGATGACTTAATCCAAAAGAACTGAGGGCAGGAATTCGGTGAATTCTCTGGGAGGAAGTTTAGGAGAAAGTGCAAGGCAAGCCTTCACCCTTCTGACCTCAGAAACAGGAAGCAGTGACTGAATCTGAACATGAAATTGTGGTGAGGTGTGGTGACGCCCACTCACAAAGAGGGATCACCAGAAAGCTCACTAATTTATCCTAGAGCAATACACTATGCCGTATGTTCTAATGAGCTGCCACTAACAATGAGCTCACCAGATGTGTGTTCAAATGACTGCTTTGGTTCTATCTTACTCCTATCTTCCAAAACAAAGGTTTTCTCAACTGGATGATAGTGCTAGAATAATTTTAGTTGGATAGTTGCCATTTTTATTACTTACCTGTATCAGTGAAAAAACAAGATTTGTGCATTTTCCCAATAAAAAGTTCCAATCCTATAATAGCATAGATTATGATTACAAATAATACCAAAAGGGCAATGTGGAGGAGGGGAACCATGGCTTTTATAATGGAATTCAGGACAACTTGTAAACCTAGGAAAGAGAGAAAAATATACTGATTAAATGCTCAGAAGAGGTTCCAACAATTACGTTTTCCTTAATCATAATCCCAAAATCATAAAAACCAGAGAAAATAGGCTCTTTATCCATTGATGATTATGACAAGAGAAGTTAATGCATGACGAAATACATGATACACACACACATACATACATATATATATATATATATATATGTATATATTCAATCTAACTTACAGGTCTAAATTTCTATGCAATTATTAAGTGTTTGAGACCGGATTTGAACCCAGGTACTGACTCCAGAGCCGGTGCTTTATCCACTATGCCCCCTAGCCACCCCTAAACATGACATATTTCATCAAATATATATATATATATATATATATATATATATATAAAGATGGAAATTTAGACATCTAAATTGAGATTAGTAATATTATTTAATTCCTATATTTTATGAATGAATATGCAAACAGAGATGGAGGTTTTGTGCGGTTTGGCTTCTGAACACACTATTCATTTGAACCTGCTTTCTATCAGATGAGTAATGACTTTTCCTTGCTCAATCAGATGACTACTCTCAGTCTTCATCCTCTTTGCAGTAGGATGCATAACTGACTATTACCATCTCCTGCCTTACTCCTCTGCCCTGGTTTTCCTCCTTATCAGTTTCCTTTGCTGGGTCTACAATCACATTCTAGCCCCCTGACCATGGGCCTTTCCAAGGCTTTTGGCCCTCCTTCATTCCCTCTATGCCATCTGTGTAGCAGATGGTGGATTTGAAGTCAGGAAGACCATGGTTAAAATCTCATTTCTGACACTCATGGAGTAACTATGGGTAAGTGAGAACACTTCCCAGAGCCTCAGCTTTCTCATATGTAAAATGGAGATTTCACTTATTACATTACTTACTTTGTTCTTGTGAGGTTCAAAAGAGAACATACATATGCAGAATACTTTATAAATTTTAAAAGAACATACATGACATCTTCATTATTATTATAGTTAATCCTTTTAGGCTCAATTATTATTTCTCTGTAAATAACTTCCAGATTTATCCATCTAGCTCCAGGAGATCCCTGTCATTAGCTGAACATCTCTGAATGTCTGAACTATAGGCATCTCAAATAAGTACAAAAGGGAAACTATCATCTTCCTCTCTCTTAAAACCATCCCTCCTCTCAATGCTCCCATTTCAGTAAAATGCATCAACCTTCAAACCATCTGGGAAGCTTGGAATTGAGAACAGTTTCACAGATTAGAAAACTTAGAAAGCAAGTGAGGCATTCCAAGGAGTGAATGATTAAAGGCTTTGAGCAGGAACACATCTTGAGATCTGTGGTTTTGGAAGATTAATCTGGTTCTGTGGTACTGAGGAGGAAATTAGAAATATTAGGAGCTGTTACGATAGTTGAGGTAAGAGGTAAGAACCTGAATTAAAGTAGTAACTGTAGAAATGGAAAGAAAGAGAAAGATACAGAAGACATTATGAAGGAAGAATCAACAGGACTTGGAAGCTAAGAGGTTATTAGGAATAAAGGAAAGGGAAGAACCAGATTTCATGTGCAGGTGAAAAGACAGTGATATGATTAACAGAAATAAGGTATCAAGAGGACAGGCTGAGGAGGAAGCAGCCCTTTGGTGGAAAGATGATGAGTTGGTTTTTAGACATCTTGACTGAGGTTCTAGCAGGATATTTTACCATAAGCATAACAAACTACTGAGAATTCAAGATTAGTACCTGGGGAGGAGACACTCTCAGTCTCTTTCAAAGAGAATGTCCTTCTACTCCTCTCCTAAGGCTGAACTGAATCGGTTTACAAGATGCAGAGCTGCTAAAACAGCTCATCATTCACAAAACTACTTTTTGAGAGAGCTGCTCATTTGTCTTGTTGCTTTCTATTCCAAAATGATCTCTGACAGATTTGAAACCTGAGCCGAACAGACCCATCCATTGCTAACTGTAGTATCTAGAAAAGGAAGAGAACCTACTGGGTACGCCTGATACTAGCCGAAGTGGTCGCAACACTCGAAAGGCGCGGAGGGCTTTGACATCAAAACCACCTGATTTGCCACTAGAGTGGTTACCTCCTTCTGTTTCTTTGGTTAATTGTTCCAAAATTACACTAAACAATCTGAAAGAAGAGGAGAGAGAGAAAAATTAAATTATATTACCTTAGAAGGTAAAACACAATGACCATAGATATTTTCAGACAAGGGCTAATTTCATACGACTATAATTTAAATAAAGGGAGATGTAGAGAACATCTATAAGGGTACACTCAAAAGGGACTTTGGGAAACTGAGTGGTGTAACACTCCATTAAAAAACTTCTTTCACCTCTAAAACAAGGGGAACCAAGTTTCAACTTCCCTGACTATTTTTCAGAATTCATCTTCATTTCCTTTCTTCCCCATCCAAACGTACAATAGTACTCTAAGAACCACAGGAATGCTGACTTGACCTGAAGGTTCACTTCAATGAACTAACTTCCTCATGTCAGAGCCTAGTAAACAACCAAGGCCCTAAGAAGGAATGTGATTTTCCTCATTTCTAGAAGACTCAGAACCACTAGAAACAATAATTGTTCAATTTCTCCAATAATAATGTCATGGCTCTTAAATGAGGGATTAGCAATAAAATTTTTCACATCTGAGGTACCTGGGTAGGGAACTTAGTGGTCTCATGGCATTAAATTTCTCTTGGAAGTTCACCATAATCCAAGTATATTTTTCATTATTTAATGAATCTGAGACAGTGGCATGCCAGATTCTTCACCTTTGCAAGCTTCCCTACTAAAAGAATAGGAGTCAGCTGGACTTCATATACTGGAGCAGCTATGTACACATAGTCTAGTTTTTACAATCAGATAGAAGCGTGGGAGGGTGAAGGAGAATGAGGAAAGTGAGTTACTCATTGGGGTACAGCAGAAAAAAAAATACTGCAGCAGAAATGAAAGCTAGTTCCAGTCATGGTTCCACTGGGTAATAGCCATGGGACTTTGGTCAAGTCAATTAGCTTCTCTAGGCCTTAATTAACTCAACTATAAAATGGGAATATTAATATCTGACCTCTCTCCCTAGTGGTTATAGCAATAAATTGAATAGGAATCTTGAAAATTAAATACTTTAATAGAGAATTAAATAGAGCATAAATGATTATCATTCCCATTTTCTAGCTGTCTAAGAGAAGTCTAAGGAAAGAATGAACATAACAAAACTGGCTCTATAGTAAAAGAACACAGATCTGCAGAGTTCTGCAAGACCATCTGCCCAAGTCAACTTAGGGACTCACAAGTCTATATCTGGAAGAAAAAGGGGGAAAGAGTTTCTTCCTCAGATGTTTTATGATAATTTTCTTCCTTGCCCACCTGGATATGAAGCCCTTAGACAAAGATATTTTCTTTTGTCCATCTGCCTAACAACCTCAAGAGGGCATCTGCTCACCACTCCTAGGTCTATGCAATCCTGGTTTTTCTTATAAGAGTCCAATCTTAATCTCCTGGAAAGAGAAGGTGGTGAAAGCCTTTGAAAAAAGTATGTGTTTGTGTGTCCATACACATGTGTAGAGGAGGTATTTTGATGGTCATTACTCAGATCTGCTAGTAATCTCATATATGACTATAAAACTGTTGTATTGCATGAGTTTCTCCTTATAGAATAAGGTCATTCATTATGACTTCAAGGAAGTTTAGTTATATACCATTAGACCATTATAAACCTCTGGAAGATAGCAATACAATGGGATTGACATCTAGACCCAAGAATGGTCAAGGATCCTTTATACCCTTTGTACATCACTGAAAAAGACAGTTTTGGTGATAAAGTTTAATGATTAGGTCCATGAAGGCTTAAAGAAGGGAAGGGCATCATCTAAAAAAGTGGCCCCCAGGGTATTGATTTACTGCTCTGATAGAGGCTGCAGTGCTGATCAGAGCCACACAAAGTAATAAATGTATTGAAGACCAGCAATTCTCCTTTAACTTGAACTCCTTAGGGGATGTCTCTCCTCTCACTGGCATGAGACCATCTGTGGAGCATGCCTAACTATGAATTTTCTGGCTTATTTCATCTAGTCAAACCTTTCACATTCTTAAGCATTCTTTGTTGCCATTTAATGTCCCCCAGAAGTTAGCAAAAACAATTTATAGCCCAAGTACAGTGATAGTCAGGTAGCAAAATATCATGCCAGAGGGAGGACAGTTTTTCTTTTTATTCAATAGAAAGGTAAATATTAGGAGCCATCTTCGTTATAGTCTAGTCCCCAGCAAAGGCAGCATACTGGAGATTCACAGTCAGATTAAACCTTGGGTACGGACTGCCTTCACACAGCACTCATTGGGGGACTCATTAAAATGATAGCAAATTTCAAATGTGTTCCCAGTAGGAGACTAACAGCTCTGCTATTTTTTAACTGATCTCAAGGCAGGCCCCTAATATTTATCTGGAAAAAATTCAACATCTTTTCCCACTTCACCTCCCCCAGAAACCCACCTGGAAACAAGCAAAAACAAAACAAAAAACAATCTCACACTAACTCCTCTTTTTCAAACAGTTCCCCAAACATAAATAAATGACTTACCCTACTATTACTATTACAAAATCCAGCAAATTCCATCCATTCCTAACATAAGCATTAGGGTGTAACAATAATCCATAGGCTATAATCTTCAAAAATGTTTCAACTGTAAAAATGATCAGGAAGGCATATTCTACTTTTTCCTGTTGGGGAATGGGAAGAGAAAATAGGGAGAGAGATGAAATAACAATTATCACCAAGACTTCACCAAACATAAGTCACTCAACAAATACACCCCCCCCACCTTTCTGTGCTAGAAAAGATTTTTTTTTACTCTTAGACAATAAATGTTGCTTTTAATTTGAGTAACTGAGCGGCAAACACATTCAATTCTAGGTGACCTGAATGCACTTAGGTCATTTATACTGATAAATTTATATAAGGGGTCCATCTGGGATAGAATGAGTATTCCTGGGTTTTTACACATTTTTATTATAAAGATTGAAATCTTTCTTCTTCTAATTTTCAATTTGAGTACAGAAAAACACAGATGTATGTAAATTTCACAGCCATATTTTGTAATAATGTCCCATAGAAGAAATTAAGATCATTGGATAATAGATTTAGAACTGAAAAGGTCTTCAAAGGCCATACAGGACAATTCCTTTTTTTTTTTTTTTTTAGATTTTTGGAAAGCAATGGGGTTAAGTGGCTTGCCCAAGGCCACACAGCTAGGTAATTATTAAGTGTCTGAGGCTGGATTTGAACTCAGGTACTCCTGACTCCAGGGCCACCTAGCTGCCTCTAGGGAAATTCCTTTTAATAGATGATAAAAGTGGGAGGAGGTCCTTGAAGGTTAAGTGACTTGTTCAAGATCATACAGGGAGTGTCTAAAGTCAGGACTTGAAATCTAATCCATCACACACACACACACACACACACACACACACACACACACACACACACAAACCAAGATAACATTTTCTCCACTGTGACAGGTAGCACTTGTTCTCTTTACCATAAGGATTAAATTACAATTCTGAGTGAAAGTCCATGAGCCCTCCCACCAGCAAACCTGAGAAGTCCACCATCTTCCATGTCATTTGTATACTCCCCTTTATTCTTAAGAATATACTGTTCCAGCATTGTAATGGTGATACTCCTTACCCTCCATCACTTACATTCTACCAGAAAGCATTGGCCCATTTGGATAAATCCAATGAAATGTGAAAAGGGAAAGAGAGCAGCAATGATTAGGTGCTGAGAAGTACCCTAAAAGAAGTGAAGGCTTCTAGGGGACCTGGGCTTCTAGCTGACCTGGGGTCTTCTGCAGGAAACTGCCCAATCTTGCTAGAAATCAAAGAAGTACAAGGACATGATGGAAGTTCTGAAGAGACACATTTCCTTTTTTTTCTTTGAGAAAAGACATAAGCTGCCCCAGCCTGAGCCCAAGTTTAACTTCAGGCACATGGGGAGAAACGAAAAAGACTTTGGAAGCTACAGACAAGTTGGGGAAGTTGGATGCTCAAAATGTCCTAGGTTGCCAGCAGGCCTCCTTTAGACTTCAGAGGATTTCCCCTGAGTGAGAACAATGTCTTTTTCTTTAGGGGCAAAATCTCATTCTTATTTAAAGTTAGTTAATTAATATCCTCTGTTTAAATCTATAGGATTCTGATTTTTGTGGACTAAATGCTTGAATAAATTGTCTTGGTATTTACTATTTGTGAAGGTCTTTTGGGTAACTAGCATTTGGATGGAAGGGGTCAATCTGGTGGGTATATTTTTGGAGCAACCTTCCCCCTTAAAAATAATCAGGAAAAGGGAATTTTGTCTGAAGCAACCATTCTCTAGACCAACATTGTCTGAGGGAAACTGTCCTCTGAGATTGGAGAAAAGAGTGACCAACCCCAAGTTACATAAGAGATAGACGCTAAGATCAAGATTTTAGGCCAAAGGGATAGTCTCTGCAAAGGCACAGAGGTGGGAGATGGCTTACCCAGCTGGTTGAAATGGAAAGTATGTGAAGGAGAACAATGTTAAATGAGTCTGGAAAAGTAGGCAGAAACCAAATTAGGAAGGGGTTTACATGCCAAGCAAGGAAGTTTGCAGTCACAGAGTCATTTAACACTGATAAAAGGGGGTATGCGTAGTACTAAAAGGAAGTTACTTACATCAGTCAGAGACAAAACCCTTAAAGAGAAATTTTTCTTTAGAGAATTTTGGCAGGACATGTTCAGTGTCTGTCCCTGACCCAGGAAAGTTTCTATTCATTTTTTTCTGGCATACTCGTTCTATGTCTCTCCTTCCAGTATCCTAAAACTTTATAGACACTCAATGCCTTCAATATTTCATATTAATCCTACTCCAAATCAGCTGAATTTAACAACATTAAGTGTATACTATGTGAAGCACTAGGAAATGGGAGAGGCGAAGATAAACGTAGGCTAATCTTTTCTAACAAGGAAGTTATCCTCTGACGGAGGAGATAAGTCAGACAAACATACAAATATAAGACAGAAAGTGGTAAGTCTAAATGCAAAATATAAACAAAGTTCTATGAGAATTTGAACTAGATTTGGAGAAGAAAAGGGTTTATCGAAAAACCTTTGAGGAAGAGGTAGCTTTTGATTTAAACTTTGAAAGATGAGTTTTAATAGATGAGTAGGGAAGGAGGGAAGAGAGGTATATTTCAATCATATAGAGTAAATGGTTTTTTTTTGTTTTTTTTTGTTTTTTAGGTTTTTGCAAGGCAAATGGGGTTAAGTGGCTTGCCCAAGGCCACACAGCTAGGCAATTACCGGATTTGAACTCAGTACTCCTGACTCCAGGGCCGGTGCTTTATCCACTACGCCACCTAGCTACCCCTATATAGGGTAAATGGGGAAAAAAAACAAAAGCATGAAGGAGTGAAAGCAGAAGTTTGGAATACAAAATATTCCAGACAGGAGATCAAAAGTATTTAAAAAGGAATAGAATAAGAGAAGTATGGAAAGGTCATATGAATCTAGGTTGAGGAGAGTATTAAATGTCCAGTTAGGACTTTATTTGACAGATGATGAAGAGTGACCAAATATTTTTTTGATGTCACAGGGCAGTGACATGAATGGACTTATGTATGTGGGAAACTGATCTGTCAGTGATGTTGATATTAAAATTAAATTAAAAGAATTAAAAGAAAGTAGAGGTAGGGATACCAGGTAGGAGATTAATATCTCCACGAGAGGTCATGAGGAGGGCAGAAATAGAAACCAAGGTCTGAATGCAAGAGTTATTTTGCTGGTAGAGTTGTGAGCACTTACAGTTTTAAAAATATATCAATCCAACCTCGTAAGGAAAAAAAGTAAGAGGCAGCTAGGTGGCACAGTGGATAGAGCACCAGCCCTAGAGTTAGGAGACCCAAGTTCAAACTCAGCCTCAAACTTACTTAATATTTACTTAGCTGTGTGGCTTGGGCAAGTCACTTAATCCCATTGCCTAGCAACCCCCCCCAAAAATAAAAGAAAGTAATGCTAACTCCTTAGATATAGTGTGCTCAATGAAAAGGTTTACAGTTCAATTTAGGAAGGAAAGACCAAAAGGACTCACATACAAGTTATTTATCTAGCCCTTGCTTCCAGTTACATACACGTATGCCCCCACACAATGAAGATTACACAATGACAACTGTAACCACCAGGAAAGAATTTTTAAATGTTTTGTACTTTTTAATATAATTTTAACTCTTTAGCACTATACACTGATTTTTTGTGGAGTTTTCACAAGATTTGTCACCTATCCCTATTATCTTATGGATAATGGCCCATAGTGAACAATGAATAAATGTTTGTTGAATGTGCCCCCATATGTCTCTCCATTTCTCTCTGTGTAGTATTGAGTTTTCATTCGTTAGAGACTGGTACATTGCATTGGAAGGCTAGTAAAATAGGAAGATTTCCATAATCTTCCTCTAAGGTCTCACTGTGGTCTAGAGGTAACTGGATTAAAAGAGCGGAGGATATGCTTTGTTGGGTTCCTCCATGCTGGAAAGGCTTCAATTCTGCTCCAGTAGCAGATGAAATCTACTCTCCAAGGATCAGCCCAACTAGGCTAGGGAGAGGACCATCATCACTAGGCTAGTCATAGAATGAGAAATATTTTTTTACAAAAACAGCCCATGAAACAAAGTATATAAAATAAACATAAATTTAAGTTCTGGTGGGAAAAATGAATGTAGATCACTTAACAGAAGGAATCATCAGGAAAGGCTTCTCTTATAGGTGATGGTTTTTGAGCTGAGTTTTGAAGAGGGTTAAGGATAGGTTCAGGGTTTTTATAATCTGGGATCCATGAACTCGGTTTGTCTGGGGTTTTTAAAAAATATTTTAATAACTATTTCAATAGAATTAGGTTTCTTGATAATCTGACATTTTATTTTGTGCATTTAAAAGTAATATTATGAGAAGGGTTTCACAGACTTCATCATAATGACTGTCAAGGAATCAATGGAAAAAAGAGTTTAAGAACCCCTGGAGTAGAAGTTTAAAGACTTAATATTCTAAGCATGAGGGACAATCTGTGGAAATAGAAACGAAAGATGGAATATTCTGTACAAGGAATAGCAAGTACATTCATTGAACTGGAACAGGGTGTATGAAGGGCAGTAATTTGAAGTCACTCTAGAAAGGTAGGTTGAATAGACAAATGAAAAAGCATATATTCAGTATCCATGTGGTAGTTCTGTTGATAGAACTATAAAAGCAAGCCTGCCTCTAATCTCAAGGAGTTTATGATGGGATGAGACAGGAGCCAAAAGCCTTTGTAGGACTTGGGTTTACGGATTAAGTTTAAAAGAAGCTAACAGCTGGGGAAGAGAGGTCTGGCCAAGGAAATCAGATTCTGAATGTTATTAACAGGCAGTCAATGTTCACATCCTGTATGATACGGTTGTAGGAACACTGACTTTGGAACTGGAAGACCTAGATTCTGTTCCCACCTCTAATACTAACAGAGAAGGAGGGAGAGTTTGGAAGAGAAGAGATTATTACTTGCATTTGAGATGGTGGTGGGATCTCCCCTAAGTGAAGATGTCCAGCAGGCAAATGAGGATGAAAGGACCAGAGCAAAAGAAAGATAAGGCTGTATGTGTGTGTAATGTGGATTTGTGAGTCAACTGTATAAGGATAATAAATGAAGCCACGTGAGTGGATGAGATCACCAAAAGGGAACGTAAACAAAAAATGGGAGAGTGGGACAGGTAGGTGATGTAGTAGATGGAACAATAGCCCTGGATTCATAAAGACCTGAGTTCAAATGTGGCCTCAGGATAAGAGTTATGTAATATTAGTCTCCTAATTCAAAGTAGGAATTTTGCCTATTCTGTCTCCATTTTCGAGATTCCCTATCTTTTCAGGCTAATTTCACATTATTCTTCAGGACACACTGCATTTTGGCCAATGATCCCCATCGTCCATGACACACTCTCTCTGTCTCTCTCTCTGCGCTGAAGACTCAAAGGCACAAAAACTGCCAAGAGTTACCAACACGAGGAAGGGAGCTACTCAGTAGAGGGGCTGCGGAGCGATAGGGGAGGTCACAAGGGGCTTCTCGGGCTGGGACGTGTAAAGGAAGTCAGGGCAGGAGAGTGCCAGAGAGAGGGGCCGGGTGCTGAACGTGCAAAGCGGGGAAGCTGAGGCCGGGCGCCCGGCCCACCGCTGCACGCGTGTGCTGGCTCATGTCCAGCGCAGCTTGTCCCACCTTCGGACACACAGGGCCTGGGGGCGGCGGCTGGGGCTGGGGCGGTCTCATGTCCTGCACCGGAACCCGAATCAGTGACGAACCGAGTTTGTTGGCGCGTGGGAACCCGGCGCCTTTTAAGCGCTGCCCAGTCACCAAGAGGGGCAGCCGGCCGCGGGGGGATGGCACGGGAGGTGGGGAAGGGGCGCAGCATCCTGGGAGGGATAGGGGCTGTCTGGGAGGGGGAGGGGCAGCCTGGGAGGGGGAGGGGCAGCCCGGGAGGGGGAGGGGCAGTCTAGGGGGAGGGGGGCGGGGCGGCCCGGGAGGGGGCGGGGCGGCCCGGGAGGGGGCGGGGCGGCCCGGGAGGGGGCGGGGCGGCCCGGGAGGGGGCGGGGCGGCCCGGGAGGGGGCGGGGCGGCCCGGGAGGGGGCGGGGCGGCCCGGGAGGGGGCGGGGCGGCCCGGGAGGGGGAGGGGCGGCCCGGGAGGGGCGGGGCGTCCCGGGAGGGGCGGGGCATCACCTCTGGCGCAGGCGTGCTTGAGCTCCTCTCCAACCAGGGGCTGCCTCAGGCCCCTCCTTGGCTCTGGGCTCCGCCTGCCCGGGGCCTGCCGCAGGATGACGGTCCTGGGGGCAATGGCGGGTGGGGGTGGGGGAATCCCCAGGGCCCTGCCCCGAGCCGCAGGGGCCCCAGAGGGAGGGGAGCCTGAGGGGCCACGAGGAAGGCCCTTGGGGCCGGGGACGCCCCCCAGGTCGGGCCTCTGCTCCGGTCTGGGTCGGGCCGGACCCAGCCTCCCCTCAGGCCTCGTCCCACCGAGGCGCGCAGCCTCCACCGGAAGTAAGGCCAAGGGCCGGAAGCGCGCTGCGTTTCAGTGCGCAGGCGCAGAGCCTTCCCAGGCCCGTGTCGGGCGCATGCGCCCAGCCCATGGGGCAGCGCCCGGAGGCCACGAGCCAGGCGGCTCCGGACCAGGGCGCAGGCGCAATGCACCGCCCCCCCCCCCCAGCCGCGGCCCCTCAGCCCGGGACTCCATTCTAGAACATTCGGCGGGTCAAAGGCACAAGAAGGGGCGGGAGCAGGCCGGGGCTGGCCCGCTGGGGGGGGCACGCCCTGGCGCCCCTGCCCGGCTCTAGACAAACCCCCTCTCTTTACAGTAAGCCGGGGCTGTTTCAGGGGGGCTGCAGTGGATAAAGCACCGGCCTGGAAGCAGGAGGACCTGGGTTCAAGTCCAGCCTCAGACACTTAGTAATTACCGAGCTGTGTGGCCTTGCACAAAGAAAAAAAAAACAAAGAAAAAGAAAGAATTGGACTCAATGACCTCTGGCTCTTCCAGCTCTACATCTATAATCCTATGGCTTGTGCAAATCCCTTCATCTTTCTGGGCTTCAGTTTCTTCTACTGTTAAAGGAAGAATACCTCTGAGGCCCTTCTCATCTTACGTCTATACGCCTGCAGATATGAATCAGCCCCATCCAGTTCACACTCTAGTCCCAAATTTCTGATTTCAGATGTTACACAGCAATCTCCTAAGGCCGCAGGAGGCCCTACAAAGGACAGGTGAACTCTGCAATACTCCATTACCTTTTATTTTATTTACTAGGTTATACAGAAAATGGGACTTAACCATAATTGATATTTACAGTAGTAATACACATATATCAAGGGAGCCTTCTACTTCCCAGCTGGCCTATATGGCAGAGAACCTTGAGGGCACATTTGAAATGGTACTTGTTCTTCATCTTTAGTTTTTATTTTTGAGGAATCTTTCCATACCACTGAAAATGTCATTGATGTCTGTGGCTCTTGGCATCAATTTAGGACCTGAGATTTCTCTTCTCTCCAGAGCTCAGTCAGACCAGACCATATGACAACTGGATGATAAAAGAGGCAACGTTTAGCCTGTAGATGAGCAGATTTGAAGAAATATGATAACTGCCTTCAAGTATTTGATGGGCTGTCACATGGATAAGGAAACAATCATCTTCTGTGGGGTCCTAGAGGGCTAGCAGCTGGGAACATGGGTAGAAGCTGCAGAATGCTTTGGAATAGGAAATCTGCCCTCCCCCTGATTTCCTTACAGTCAGAAATGCCGCCCCTCCTTGTTGGAGGTCATCAAGGAAGAATGGAAGGGTATTATGGAAAGCATCTTAGTATGACTTGGAGTAGCTAGCTGCTTTTTCAACACTGGAAAGGGTGTTCCAATGGACTGTTTGCCACCACATCACAGTGACCTCCCAAACCAAACATACTTCCCTACATGTGAGATCTCCTTTTGTTCCACTCTAAGTTTTAAGGACTAACTTCACTTTTGTATTTGTATCCCCAGCATTTAGGACAATGCTCAGTACAATGCAAATGCCTGACTCATTTTCTTATTCATTCAGGCACTCTGGGAATAATTCAATAGAGAAAAACACAAAAAAAGAACAATCTATCTGAATTTACTATTATTGAGACTCAGGTGTCTCTCTCAGCACAGCTTAGAGACACTGGAAGGTCAGAAGTTTTCTTACCTCGTACTGGGATGAACTGAGATTGTTATGAAGAAGGTGGATCTCATTTTAAGTAAATTCAACATATAACCATCTGTGAAGGATAAAAATGGTGGGGGGATGTTTCCTTTTACAAAACAATTCACTAATATCCTTATAAATCCTACTTCCCACCAAGGGCAGCTAGGTGGCGCTGCAGTGAATAGAGTACTAGGTCTGGAGTCAGGAAGCCTCATTTTCTCAAGTTCAAATCTGACCTCAAACACATACTGTGTGACTGGGCAAGGCATTTAACCTTGACTGTCCCAGTTTCCTCATCTGTAAAATAAGCTGAAGGAGCAAACTAACCAATTCAGTATATTTGCCATGAAAATTTCCAATAGGATCAAATACATCTAAAACAGATAAACAACCAACTGAACATAAAATGAGACAAAAATGTCCACCAACCCACGAGTTGTAGGGTAGGATCTGAAGTCGTCTCTTTCTCTCATGGGATATTATCTGCTTATTCACTTTTGCCAACCATTGAGCCTCCCTCCCCTCCTGGAAGTCTTCTCACATTAAAAGCTAACTTAGTAAAAACTTCCCAGGTAAACAGCTGCTGCACTCATTGACAGCAAGATCTCGGACCAAACTTGTCATTTCCAGAGACTTCTTTTGTCTCCGTTAGGCTCTAAGCTTCCAAAAAGCCAAAGCTTAGTGTTTTCTGGACAGAATGAAGAATTAAAAACAGACAACCCGCACATTCTGGAGAGCTCTCTTAATAATAATGTCATTTGAAAAAGAGGCAATTAAAACTATCTCCAGAAACTCATCAGTAATCAATTAACAAGGAAAATACTAAGCTCTTCCTGACCTGTAAGCCTAGTGCCTAAGCTTAGTTTCTCCATGATTACTGGTGAAAAAGCCATGCAATGCCCCTGTCTACTGCAGGTCCATTAATCAGCAAGGATTTGTTAAGCACGAGCTACATGTCAGAGCCTGTCACTGAGGGATGCTACTCCTTCCTCAGTCTGTGGAACTGCCACATGCTGTGGAGGGCCTAGCTGGAGGCTGGGGCACTCCTGCCCAAGGAGCCTTTCTGAAGGACTGCCTTCCAAATCTCAGATCTTAGTGACCCTGGGACCTTGCAAGAGAGGAAAGCAGGAGGAAGGCCAGGCCTAGGACTACAGTTGCATGGATGGAAATGTGGGAAGCCCCATCCCAATACGTATTAGTAAAATATACAGATTAGAATCCTCCAACTGGGGAATGGCAGTGAATCAGCTGATCCTCACTTAAAAAACAAATGATAAGAACACATTTAAAATCTTCAATTGTAGGCTTGGCTTTTCCCAGTCTATAGCCTAACTTGCTTTAAAATGGTGGCAAGAAGGCCAGACAAAGTACAATTGGAGTGTTCCTGTTGCCTTTTGGGGAAACAAAGGCTTAGCAGATGCATAAGATAGGCTTTGTAAATTTTCAGGGTTTTTCACTATTTGGACCACCTGACATCCCGGGTCAACCAAGAAGCACAAGTATTAACCTCTTCATTTTGTAGATGATGAAGCTGAGCTTCAGAGAGGTCTCATGACCAGTAGGAGGAAGAGGAAGATTCCAAAACAGCTTTTCTGATTTCAAGGACACACTTGAGATACACTTTGAACTAAGTGAGTTTCCAGGTTAGTCAGGATTTCTCAGGTGGCCGGGATCAGGGCCCTTCCTCTACCATCTAGCTCCAACTTACCTTTAATCTCACTTTATTCTCTTCTACTTGGCCAACACATCTCACCCCTTCTCCTTTGGTCCCTTTGTCTAGTGTTCACTAGCCTTGAAGTGCTTGCCCCTCATCTCATTAGGCTGAAGTTCTCCCCATCCTTCAAGGGATCCCATCTCCTCTCTGCCCCCATCCCAGAGTCCCAAGTTCCAAGTCAAGAGAGATTCTCGCTATTATTGCACATCAAAGAGACTTCTCTTACAACTCTCCAGGCATCTTCCCACCGACTATCTTGCACCAGAACCAAAGACCATACCCTAGAAGAATTCACTTTTTTAAGTCCAGAGATACCCTAGTAGACCATTGATGAATGGTGAATACCTCACATGGTCCTCAGGATCTAGGTTGGAGGAAACTGGAGAGGTGGAAAGCTCCAAACTGGGGCTTTTCTGACATAGTGTTCTGGGAGAGTCAGTCACCAATCATGGAAGTTCCTTCAAGAAATTGTCTCTTGGGACGGCTAGGTGGCATAGTGGATAAAGCACTGGCCCTGGAGTCAGGAGTACCTGGGTTCAAATCCGGTCTCATACATTTAATAATTACCTAGCTGTGTGGCCTTGGGCAAGCCACTTAACCCCATTTGCCTTGCAAAAAAACAAAAAAAAAACAACAACAAAAGAAATTGTCTCTTGGGGTGGCTATGTGGCACAATAGATACAGCAGTGGCCTTGGAGTCAAGAGTACCTGAATTCAAATCTGGCCTCGGACACTTAATAATTACCTGTGTGGCCTTGTGCAAGTCACTTAATGCCACTGCCTTGCAAAAAAAATTGTCTCTAGCCTAGGCAGTGACAGTAGTTCTGGCCACATGAGGATCCATTGATGGAACTGGAGATAGTTAACCTAGAGAATGACAACAACTCTAGGCAAGATGTCAGTGATGAATGGTCTTCTAGTAGCTGAAGGATGATTGTATGAACAAAGCCCACCATGTGGAAAAGAAGACCACCATGTGGCTTGGTCCCAGAAAGCAGCAACAGGAAAAAGGAAGGGAATTTACAGAGAGGTAAATCTTTCTACTAACCAGAGAGTCCAAAATGAGAAGGGCTGCCTTAAATCATTGCGGTCTCCCAGTGGAGGCTGGATGATACCTGGTCAGAGTTGGTGTCCACAGGAGAGCTAGGCTAGTTCTAGGCCTACCTAACCTACTTCTGAGGTTCCTTCCAGCTCAGGAGAAGTAATGGAGAACAGGTGGCCTTTATGTTTTCAAGGGGCTCTTCCATTCACTGCCTCCTAGGTGAAAGAAGCTGGGAAAGGTCTCATGAAATTCTAACACTAGAAAAGGGCCTGAGTACCAGGTGAAAGATTTGGGAAACAGCACCTACAGGACTGAGTCACCTAGGGAAGATCTGATGGAAAGGAAAAAAACCTTCACGGCAGGTTCCACTGTCCAGATCTTTCAACTCCCAGATGTAGAAATGATGCTTTTGGTGGAACAGTTCTCACATGTATTTCTTTTAAGGGTAGATTATATGCTGAGACCATGGGAGAATAAATCATTTCTTTCCAAGTAAATTGATTAATTCCAGTATAAAAAATATTTAAATGTCAGCTTCCATAATGGAGATAAAGCACTGGATAGACTCATCGAAGGTATTAATCATTTGTTGGCTATAATTCACAGCTGCCTTAACCACTGGGATGTGCATTTTAAAACCAAATGAACTCACTCTAGAGGTATTGGGAGATTTAAAAAAAATTTAACATGAGTGCACCAGAAGCTTAAATCAATAGTCATCAGCAGCTAGGCTGAGATGAAGCCTCCCAGCCCTATTCCCGCTCACCCTACTGCAGACCAACTCCAGCCCCTTCAGCTCCAACTTCATTGTCAAGGATCAGACACAATTAATTACCTGGGAATCTTTAATCTCCTTCATCTCATAGCATTGAAAAGTTTCAGTGAAGGCATGATGAGCTCCTTCCCAGGTCTAGAAGTCACATTTGCTTTTATTAGGTAATTGAGTTCAAGTGAAATTTAGTTACTCCACAGGAGTTCACTATGATTACATTTGGTCAGATGATCCATGACACCTGCCATCAATCACCTTTATTTTTGACTGGACCTGTCAGTTCATTTTTCTAGAGGACTCCCAGATGGGGAAACTCTCTCTACCACTGCAAATGGCCATTGTGGTGGCATAGAGTTGTCAAAAATCCTGCAAGGTTCCTACAGCCAGGATGGGTGAGAAGCAGGACTGGGGACAGGTCTTCCCAACTGCTAAGCCAGCTCATTACACTATGCTACCTCTCCATCATCCTTTATGTATTTACATTTCCCAGAAAAAGTGGATAAACAAGTGGTTCATGGCTATTTAGAAAGGTAGAACCCATCACAAGGGAACCCAGGAAGATCCTGAAAGAAATACATCTTTTTTGGCTATCTCTTATATTTTATTTTATTTTGCTATCTTTAATATTTTATTTTTTCCTTAAGGATATGATTTCTCTCTCATCACATTCAATTTAGATCAGTGCATAGCATGCAAACAATGTAAAGACTATCAGACTGCCTTCAGTGGGGGGGAAGCAAGATTGGGGGAAAAACTGTAAAATTCAAAATTAATTAATTAATTAAAAAGAAATACATCTTTTTCCCCTAGAATAACTGAAAGATTGGAAAACTCTTACTCGTGATGACCCTACTCACATCAGAGATAACTGATGGAGCTAGAGGGGGGAATATCATGCTAACTCTAATCTTTATTTTTTATGCTAACTCTAATCTACAATCTGTAAATATGGAGCTGATTTTGTGCAAAGAGAATTTGTTTTCCCTACTCCCCCCAGGAAATCATAATAGTTGGTTCAGAAAGTTTTTTCAACTCCTCTTTCAAGTTATCTTGGGCAGCTAGGTGGCACAGTGGATAGATCACTGACCTTGGATTCAGGAGGATGGGAGTTCAAATACAAACTCAAACACTTGCCACTTGCTAGCTGTGTGACCTTGGGCAAGTCACTTAACCCTGATTTCCTCCTATCCAGGGTCAACTCCAGTCATCCTGATTCATGTCTGGCCACTGGACTCAGGTGACTCTGGAGGAGAAAGTGAAGCTGATGACTTAGCACAGCCCCTCTCAGTCAAATCCCATTCGTGCGCTTGTCATGGCCTCACCTCCCTGATGTCATGGTCTTCTTTGAAAACGAAGAATAAACATTATTATTCAAATCATCTGAAAGCTGCCAAAGCTCACTTCCCACACCTTTTACATGAAGCCTTTCCTGAACCTCCCAACTGAGAACCTAACCTGACCCCAGATGGGATGATCTGACCTCTCTTTTGTGAAGCCCATCATCTTTATCATCATTATGACAACTGTTAGAATTGTGCTAAAATCATTATTAACAATGTTGTTAATATTAACAACTATTATAATGTAATGTATTACATGTAATGAACAAATGTTACAATATTACCACTGTTATTTAACAATGTTAATAAATTAACACATGATATATTATAACAACAATAATGGCAGCTAACCTTTAAGTAGCATCTACTGAATGTCCCATTATGCTTAGTGCTTTATAAATATTATTTCATATGATCCTCAAAACAAACCTGGAAGGTAGGTGTTAAGATTAACTCATTTTATAGTTGGAGAAACCGAGGCAAAAAGAGGTTAAATAGCTTGCCCTAGATTAGATGGAGCGAGAGAATTTGAACTCATTTACCTGACTCTAAGCATAGCACTCTCTTTCCATTGCCACACAACCTAGCTGTGTCCCTGGTTACTTCTCCCTATTGAATCTAAACTCTTTGAGGGCAGGAATTGTTTGGCTTTCCATTGGATGCCTCCTTCCCTTCCCCAGCACAGTGCCTAATCCATACAAAATAGGAGCTTAAAAAATGTTCACTGATGGATTATAATCTAAAACTGAAATAGAAACAATCCTTCCAAGCACACATACATTTTGACATAAGTTAGTGAGTCTGTATAGGGTAGATTTTAATGAATTAATGAGTATCTCTTAAGCATCTACTATGAGTTAGATACAGAGCTAGGTGCTTGGATACAAAAATATAAACAAAACTCCCTTTCCTTAATCAGCTTACATACTATCAGAGGAAACTCATTCAAATATAAAGACATATAAAAGAGAATAGCATAATGCCAGCACTGCATCACTTTAAGGTTTGTAGAGCACTTTACAAAAATTATCTCATTTGATCTTCACAACAACCCTAGTAGTTAGAAGTCATTATCTTCATTTTACAGATGAGAAAACTGAGGATAAGCAAAGTGAAATAACTTGTCCATCTGTGTCCAGCACTAACCACTTTGCCTCCTACCTAATTGATTTCCTTAGTATCTATTTTATATTTAAGACAACAGATGTAAAGTTTGAAGGACCCTGAGAGGTCAATGGGTCACCCCCCCCCAATTATGCTTAAAAATTAGTTGCATCCTCCCCTTCCCAGAGAGATTAACTGATTTGTTTGAGATCACAAAGAGGTAGAATTTGAATCTAGGCCTTTGGAGACTCCAGAGTATGTTTCAATCAGTTAATCCCAGGTCCATGCTATTGACCCTGACAGACCATAAACTCCAAAAGGGCAGGAACAATTTTGGTTTTTGTCTTTGTATGCCAGTGCCTCCTACCATGCCAGACACCAAGTTTAGGATGTGTCTCTTGGCAGACTGATTGATTGAAGATGAAGTGGGGGATCAGGAAGAGGAAGGGAGACAAACTTCCATTTTGGGAGGCAGAGGGTTGAGAGACAAAGGGGTTCCCAAAGCCCCTTTGGGATGTGGACAATTTCGAGGCAAGTCACTAGAGATTTCCAAAAAAGATGGGTGATAACCAAACCTGGTTTTCAGATTCAAATCCATGTTTTCCTCTGTGCTCCTGTTTGTTGGGAGAGTATCATAAATGTGCTCAGAGGGTAGAAAAGGGTAATAGGAGAGATCAATAAACAACCTCCTTAAAATGTAGCCCATTAAAATCTTCCTTTTCCCTTTGTCACTGAGTACTCACAAAATCCATCAATTCTGTTCATTGGGGTCTAGGTAGATGCATTTTTAATGGATCTGTAATTACACAGATTTATCATCATTCTAATAATGATTGGGTTAGGGAAAGGCAATAAGCTTAAACACAACTACTTCTGGCCCACCGTCATTAACCCTGGATGACCAATTGAAACCACAGTAGCTAAGCTCTATACTTCTACATAGAACTTTTTCACGTGAACCAGACATTCATTTAAATTTCTATTTTTTGTTTAGAAACTTTAGATGTTAAAAACAATATTCTATATTTTAATCCAATCATCAGTCATATCCTGAAACACATCAGGCTAGCTCTCAGATCTACAAATTCAATGAAATTCAATTTAACAAACATTTATTAAGCACCTGTTATATGCCAGATACTGTGTCAGTTACTAGGGAAACAAGACTTGCCTTGGAGGAGTTCACATGCTAATGGCAGACTATGCCATGGACACAGCTAGGGGCAGAAGGGAGGGAGGGAGGCAAACAGCATGAACAGCCAGGTGGATTGTCTACTAATAGTCTACCAACCCATTTTGGCAGAAGCTTTCTTCCGGCTCCCTTCAAACACTTGCGGACAATAGATAGACTGTGACCATTAAAGATTTTCAAAACACACATATGGAACCAGGGCTCCCAAAGAGGGTCATCCCCAAGATGAGCCTGAAATGGAAGTGGAGATTCAAAGAGGCTGAGGTGAGGAAGGAGAGTATTCTAATCAAAGACACAGCACTGTGGAGTGTTGAGGTCAGTAAAGAGGCCTGTTTGGCTACAGGGAGGTGGGAAATAAACTAGAAAGGAAGACTGGAATCAGTCTTCATTTCAGATTAGGAAGGGCCAAACAATCCCCTGAAGTAACAGAGAATCCTTGTAGAGTCCTGAGTAGATGAATAACATGCTCAGATCTTTACTCGTGAGGGATTAGATGGATACATGTGTGAAGGATGGGCTGGAGGAGAGGATGGGGAAGATTGCTAGGAGATTATTGAGGAGGCCTGAATGGCACAGAAGAGAGGTTGTCAGGAGCAGAAAACTAAGATGGTGGCATGATGGACAGAAGGGGAAACTGCAAGAGACAGAACTGACAAGAGTTGGCATCCCAAAGAGGAAGGGAGTCTAAGGGGGTGAGCATAACAGAAATTGGGGAGACAAGATAGGAAGATTTAAGGTAGAAGACAGTCAGTTCATTTTGTAGATGTTGGGTCTGAGACACCTCTGGAGCCTCTAGGAGATGTGCAACTAGAGGCATTTGGTAGTATTGGTGGATATGAAATAAAGAGTGAGGTCTTGAGTGACCCTTCTGTTCTTTGTGACCCCAGTACTCTGCATGGTGCAGGGTGTCTTTGAGTTGAAATGCAAACTTATTAACTCACTGATCACAGTGAGTTAATGGATGGGGGGGGGGGAGCCTGAACTTATTTAGACAACTGCTGGTGTGGGATCTCTCTCTGGGCAAAGCAGGCGATCTGACAAACACTTCCCTAGAGGATCTAAGGAGAAGGGATGGGGAGCTAAGAGGAACAATTCCCTTGAACACTTAAGATCCTCAAATCCAAGCACTTTAGAGCAGGAAGGGACCTCTGAGACTGTGATCCACTCCCTGACCCTGAGAATAGTCTACCAATAGCATTGCTCTGGATCATGGGATTAAATAGCCAAAACCAGATTTCAATCCAGTCTCCCTATAAGAGAGGGAGCTCCCTGAGAACAGGGACAACTTTTGTCTTTCTTTATATCTTTAGGGCTTGGCACAGAGCTTGTTGATTGACTGAATTATTATGCTCAGACTTGAAACCCCCAATGCCCTTTCCAAAGTACCAGAAGGTGGCCACACAACCACCATGGTGACTCCATGGTGACCAAGAAACAAGAAACTAGTAGGGAAGTGGAAACATGGGAAACCTTGGCAGGGCTAGGGAAGGACAGTAGCAGAGGATGACTCTTCAGCATGGAAAGAGAAACCCTTTGTGGGAGAGGAAGGCGATCAAGTTGGCTTTAAGAGGAATCTTCCAATGATCTCCGCTGTGTAAGAAGCCAAGACTCCTGAGAGGAAGGATTGGGAGGGTTCCTCTAAGAGGTGAACTACTCAATGTTGAGCTTACTAGCAAAGACATGTGTGGAATACAAACAGAGATCAATGCAAACACAGACCGTTCCCAACCCATTTTGGCAGGAGCTTTCTTCCAGCTCCCTTCGAACACTTGTGGACAACAGATAGACTGTGACCGTTAAAGATTTTCAAAACACACATATGGAACCAGGTTTTCTCTGGAAATGTGTATTATAAATCTTAACTTCAAGCACACATTAAAAAGTGCTAATTAAGGAGTATTTAAAAAAACACCAACTGCTGGACTGGTTCCCCTCCCCCATCACTCCCAGGGAAGGATTTAGCTTTTAAAACTATATTTAACCAAAGGTTATTTATATGTGCATTTATACATATCCATCCACACCCAAATTCTCCACTGAGGGGTTATTTCAAATGCTTACAGAAAGGCAAGGAGGTGAGTCTTAGGTCCTTGAAGGCTGTGAAACATCAGAGGGGAATGAAAGGAAGGCTAAATTTAATCATCCTGGCTTGTTAATGCTAACACCATGAGTAGGCAGGGCTTGAACCCTGGCCAGGACTAATTCCCCGAACAGACTTCTTTCTACTGCAATGCAAACTGATGTTCCCTGCTATGAATAGGTACTCCCTTGAGATCTGTGGGAAGCAGCCCTGTCCAGTGGAAAGAAAATTGTGATTCAAGTCAGATCCCACCCCTGACACTATTTGTGTCCTTGGTCAAGTTACCTCAGTTGCCTCAATTGTAAAAACAAATAATGAAGGAGTTGGATGAGATGACTTTTGAAATGATATCTTACAAGGCTCTTGGGGAGAAGGTTTATCCAGTACTCATGAAGTTGGAGAAGAAAAAGAAAAAGGAAAAGAACACAGAAGCTGATGGTTTGGCTCAGATGGACTTCTCCTCCCCCTCAAAAAACCAGCTATAAATCACTGCCTCATTTCCATCCTCCATCACCCCTATTTTCCTTATCACTCAAATGCTTACTGAGTAGTTAACTCTTGGTTTATTGGAGCAGATTCATTAGATGAACAGGACATCCATTTATACATATGATATATCCATTCTGGCAGAATCTTAGCAAAATTTAGGCTCCAATAAAATCCTATCTCTAATTTTTGATCTTGTCAAAGCTGGCCTCAAAGATAAAGAGCCAAGTTATGTAATCAAAAGCAACTATAGCATCAATCAGGGCCTCATGAGATCAGTATGAAGAGGATGCAGCTTGTCTTTGCAGCATGGACCTAACCCAGCTGCAGATAGTACACCAGGACCTCAGATGATCAAAACAGGAAGACTAATAACATCTGGTTCTGGAATCTCCATCGATGATGGAGGAGATCAGGGGCATGGAAGAGGGAGGAAGAGCCCAAATTTCCCTGGAGTATTTCTTTATATTTCATGTATCTTAGCAATGTGAAAATATCACATGGCCACCCAACACCAGCTCTTGTTCCCTATTCAAATCTCGTGCCCTTGTTAGAATGACCAAATCTCAGAGCTGGAAGAGACTTTGAATGAATTCTCTCCACTTTCAGTGAGAGAGGACCCAAGGAACCCTCCCAAGGTAGCCTCGTTTATTTTGGGACTGTCCTTTTACAATTGTTTCATTAAGCTTAAGTTCACTTCAGTGCAATTTCTGGCTGATGGAATGTTCCGAGATCATAAATTTTCACCCACTGCTGGAAGTACACACTTGATCAAGGATTCCAAGGATAAGATTTGAGCCCAGGTCATCTGTACCTAGAACCAGGGGCTTTTCCTCAAACTGCGATGCCTGAAGGGAAGTTTTCAGAAATCTACTGGTCCACCCTGGGCCTTTGAGACTTGATCAAAGGACATTCAACTCTGGTCTGCTTATCTAAAAACTAAGGTTGATCCAAAAAAAAATCATGAACAATAACTTCTCTGTATGGAAGGAAGGGAAGGAGGGAGGGAGGGAAGGAAAGGGGGGGGAAAAGGAAAGAAGGCCAAAGAAAGGTATGAGTGTTGATCTTATCTCTGTCCTCAGTTCACTCCACAAGGGTGAGGGTTGTATATTCTCCTCAACCCCCTGGAAAGCCTGGCCTGACATTGTTGAAACCTAACCAAATTTATCTGATATTCTTGTCCAGGCTCTAAAACTTAGCAGGCACAGTCATTCCAGCTCTGACTCTCCCTCTAAGATCAAACATCCTTTCTATTAATCTGTAACATTCAGTGGGGGGAAAACATGCCATTGGGGACCCCAAAGATGCTTGTTTTTGCAAATACTTTCTTAGTGGTTGAGTCAGAACTTGGTCTTGTCTTTAGTACTATGAGGAGCAAGTCAGTTTCCTTCACTTCTGCCCCCTTCCCATCTCTACATCCCCCCCCCCCCAGGTAACTGGAGTTACTATTTTTGTATGAAGATATTTTCCCGATTTCGATTTCCTTCCAAGTCCCTCTGAGTCTTTGTTTTCCCAAATCAGCAAACACACACCACCACTCACACGGCAACTGTGAGTTCTCAGCCAGGAAAGGAAAATGTTTTCTATAACACATCCCAAAAAAAGAGGCCCAAGTCATGATCCTGGGGAGGAAAAGGAACCTGAGCTTGCGGATAGCTTGATACAGTGGAAGAAGTGCTGGATTTAATGTCTGGTACTTAGCTGGGTGATCTTGGGTAAGTCCCTTCACTTGTGTTTCCTTATCTGTAAACTGAGAAGACTAAGCTGGATCATCTCTGGAATGCCTTTAAGCTCAAAGTCCATGAGCCTTTCATCCTAAAATAATAAAATTATAACCAGACACAGGCCCATAGGAATGTGTGCATATGTGTGTGTATGTGTGAGAAAGAGAGAGACAGAGACAGAGACAAAGACAGAGAAAGACAGAGAGAGAGACAGAGACAGAGAGCAATACCGGAAAGCCCAATGTATCAAATCTAGAAGATTCAGGGGTGGCTAGGTGGTGCAGTGGATAAAGCACCAACCTTGGAGTCAGGAGGACCTGGGTTCAAAACCGGTCTCAGACACTTAATAATTACCTAGTTGTGTGGCCTTGGGCAAGCCACTTAACCCCATTTGCTTTGCAAAAACCTAAAAAAAAAAATCTAGAAGACTCTATGCATTCATGTTATAGCTTTCAGAGCCATATATATATATATATATATATTTTAAAAAAGGTAAATAAAATCATATATGTTTTTGTCATTCAGTCGTTTCAGTTGTTTCATATTGTTTGTGACCAGGTTGGTGTTTTTTTGGCAAAGATCCTAGAAGCATCTGCCATTTCCTTCTCCAGATCATTTTACAGATGAGGAAACTGTGGCAAACAGAGTTAAGTGACTTGCCACTCCTGTGGACAGATTTGAACTTGGGAAGATGAGTCTTCTATCAACTCTATCCATTGATCCATCTCACTCATATGATTTATAAAGGATCCTTAATCCCATATCTCTTTCCCTCCCGTGATCCAGTCTCTACCCCAGGGTTATGTTTCCTTCCCTGGGTCTTATATATCCACTAGCTCCCTGGTTGGTCAGCTGATCTGGCTTGTCCTTTCTTCTCAAAGAAGACATGGCATCAGGGAGGTGATGTTATGACATGCATATGAATTGGATTGGGATGGGGAACATGCCAAATCCCCAGCCTCATTTTTCTCCTTCAGAGCCATCTGAGTCCAGTGGTCAAATATGGATCAGGATGAATGGAGATGGCCCTGGATGCGAGACAATCAGGGTTTAGTGCCTTGTGCAAGGTCACACAGCTAGTAAGTGTCAAATAACTAAGGTCTGATTTGAACTCAGGTTCTTCTGATCCAGGACTAATGCTCTAACAAGTAAGCCACCCAGCTGCCCTATGCTAAGCATGGACAGCCAGCATCTTCCCTGAGGAGCCACACAATTCCTTCAGGTCAGTTGGTGAGTCCCCTCAGTTCTGGGGATGGGCTCATTTGCACAGCAGCTCCTTTCTCCAGGGTCCCAAATAGGTGACTCTCAAGGAGAGCCTAGTCTTCTGTCTTTAGAAGAATTCAAGGAGAGGTTCAATGATGACTTACTTCATCAGGGAGTGGCTCAAAGGGATTCTTTTGGGACAGAAGTTGAGTGAAGTTATCGATAAGGTCCCTTCCACCTGTGAAATACTTTCATTCCAAAGGCTGAGTCACCTCATAAAGATTGAGTCATGGCAAGACTCTCTCTTGGGTTTCCCAAAGGGCCTTTTTCCTCAAGGGTCTAGGGACTTAGCACTCAAGCAATAAAGTCAAAGTAGAAGTCAGGAGATTAGCATGGAGAGTTCTTAGGTACGATGATGGGAATAAAACAACAGAGATGGGATGCTAATCCATTAGGCAAGACTAGTGTAGACACATTCTCTACAAAACTCCCAATGGCAAGGGCTCTCCTTTCCTAAAGCTCAATGTGTTTATTTTCGATTGACTTGGTGGTTTCTTTCTGCCATCTCTTCTGTTAGGATGTAAACTCCTCAAACAAGGGCAAGGTTTCGTCTTTGTCTTTGGATGCCCATTTCCTGGCACAATGGCAGGTGCAGAACCAGGGCTGAATGCTCCCTAATTAACTCATCACAACCAGAATTTATCCATGCAATCAAGCTGTTACCTATGAGCTAATGCATGGATTATAATTTCTTTTAATTAATGAGTAATCCAAGGTTATGAGAGGTTCCATGTCCAAGATCTCCTGTTGGAAGGACTCTCAAAGGTGGTAGCAAAGGGCTACCAGCAGGGCTACCAGAGGTGCTGCTGGGAGGGACCTTATCTAACTCCCTCATCTTAGAGAAGAAACTGGCATGCAAGGTCCGTTCCTGCCAATCTGTCAAGAAGCATCAATTGAGAGATTTCTTGATCCAAACAGGGTACTACATAGGACCCACAGTCCAAAATCTTGAGTCAGCTCCTTCCCTGCCCCACCGAGGCAGCCCTGTATCTCCCACATCCTAACAAGTGACAGGTAGTCTCTGTTGTGAGAGATAAAATTGACAAGAGAGTCAGTAATAATATTAGTTCCATCAAAGCAATTCAGTTCCATTCGCAGGAGTCTCAAGAGATGTGCAGTCTGCCTCCTCAGCAGCATGGCC